>NC_080174.1:81208240-81389521 GCF_950295315.1 Erinaceus europaeus | reverse complement strand
TCGCCTGTAGGTGGTGCCCTGACTCGCTCAGGGGAACTTGGAGGGCTGAGCTTGGAGGACACGGGTCACCAGCTGCCTCCTCTACAGACCAATTTAAATAGTCCCTTGGCCGGAGCCCAGCACAGGAACCTTAATAATGTGGACGTGCCCCCAGCCCCCCCCCCCAAACCTCCAGCCAGACACTCTTCCTCTTCCTTCCCCACTCGGGGCGGCAGGATTGGGGGGCTGGGGGGGACCATTTCACAGCGTTTTTCCTGTGCTTCAGCTCTTCTGAGTGCGATCTCCAAGCGCTCCCAGCCGAGTCTGATGATCCTGGGCGGTCCCTGCATCCAGAGGCCTCGGGCCAGCCCCCAGCTCCCCGCACCCACCCACCCCAACCCATCCCAGCGCCTCCTTTTGCCTGCAGCTGTAAGCGGGGGTGGAGGGAGGGATGGGGTAGTGGGGAGCGTGACCCCGTGCGTTCTGGGCGGGGCAGCTTTAAAAAGTTCTGAAAGGCCTCGTTCAAAGCCTCAAAGGACTGAACTTGGGCCGGAAGGCGGTTTCCACGGAGGGGCCTTGATGGGGGAAGGGTGCACCTGCAATGCCCAGAGCGCTCCGCCCGAGAAGGGGAGGAGGGGGGTCAGTCATCCCGCAGTTCTGAAGCCCCAGCGCTCATAGCTCGGCCTCCCTCCCCCCCCCACACACAATCCTCGCCCTCTAGTGGGGAGCCCACCACCCCCAACTGCCAGGACCCTTTGCAGTTCCTATCCACCCCACCACCACCACCACGTACACAGACACGGGGAAGCCCAGCAGGGGCGAGGGGCGGGGGGGGGGGGTGGAGTCTTCCCCAGGCCATGCGCTAACAGTTGGGTCTTCCTCTTTTCTGGCGGGTCCCTGGGAACCCGGGATTTCACAACAAAATTGAATTCTGGCCTTTAAAATCTAGTCCACCCCACCCCCCAGATGGGCTATAACTGGAGGTGGACGTGGGGATGAAGAAAGAGTACCCATTTTGTATGCTGCTTCCCCCGCCATCAAAGTCACTGGGGAAGGTGCGGTGGAGAGAGGAGAGTTGGAGGAGGGACCCGCGTCGGCTGAGAGGTCAAACGATGACCCGTGGGGTAGTGACCCCGGAGGTGTCCGCCGTAGCCCTGCCCCGCGCTGGGCTGGGCCCTGGAAGGGCAGGTGGAGAGGAGCCGCCTGGGTCACCCTGGCCAGGGCTGCTCTGAGGCTGGCAGGGACTGCGCGCTGTCCCTCCAGGGCTCCATAGAGACAAGCTAAAGGGATATTTCACCGGTCTGGCTTGATGAGGGTGACCCTGCTCTCTAGTCCTTCCTGCAGAAACCCCTGAGTGAATTAGATTAAATGATGGGCTCCATTGTAATGTGCGTAGAAGACATTTTTTCGGATCTTCTGAAAGTGAACACATTAGCAGGGGCACTCCTAGGAAGGCTTCTGCGGCTGGGCTCCGTCCGTGGGTTGATCAGGACACGTGGAGAGAGGTGGGGGTGGATGGAGTGAGACTGCCATTGTTTAACTGAAGAAGAAAAACACAGCTACTGGAAATGGAGTCGCTAAAAAGTAAACTGCATCAAGTTTCTGATTTTGCTTAAAGTCCTTTCATTCTGGATCTTTGAGAGTTAAAATCATGATCCCACACTCCCATTAGTGTTGATTGTAGTTTCTCAATGGCGTTGAAAAAACTGCATGAGTTCTAAGAGCAACAGACAGCAAAGGTGTCACAGGACTGACCGGTAGCTTCTAGAAGAGTTTATAGTGTCAAATTGAGTGTACACTTTATTAATAATAATAATAATAACAGGGTGATGTTTTTATCAACCAACTGGCACTTCAGAAGGTAGGGAACACGAAGAAGGAATTAGAAGGAGACAGAAAAAAAAAAATAGAGCAAGGGAAACCAAAAAGAAAAGGGAATTTAACTGAAAGAGTCTAGGCTTCAGCAAGTCCCTGGTCAGTGTCCTAATGCCTGACACACTGCTGGCAGCACTGTCTGGAGTATGAAAAGGCCTGGTCTCTCAGCATGTCCAAAATAAGGACAGACCTAAGCAAAAAAAAAAAAAAAAAATCCTTTTGTGAACTTCTAACTTAATTTACTTGGTGAAATAACCCCAAATAGAATAAGGGGTCTTCATCCTCAAGGGCCTGAACCCTCTTTGTATCACCCTCAGAATCTAGTCTCTGTTAGAAACCTGGTGACAGAAGGAACTAGGGTATCTTGGGTGCATTGTCCTGTCATTTTTAACAGACAAGAAGTGGCATGTTGAAACTATTCTCGTGAAACTAAAAAACTGAAACATCCAGTTCCCTACTAACTTGCCCACTTTGCTCTTGCCCCAACTCTATCAGGGATGAAAGAAAGCAGTATATATTTTTTTTATGCATAAGACTAAAATGTAGCTTTTACAACACTGACAAGACAGGGCTCAAGGCAAGCCTGTATTGCATAAGGGGCAAGTGCAATTTATCGGAGCAAAGGGCAACAAGCTGCAAATGAATTAATTAATTAAATGTGGAATCACCATTCAGAAATATCTACAAAGGTGCTACAAAGTAGCCTGACAGCCCAGAGGATCCCTGACACTGGGATACTGGGAAGTTGAAGGGTTGGTGTACACCTGTGTCTACTAAGGAGATAGTTTGATACTTAAAGCACCGTAGTTTTAAGGTTTACAGAAAGCAGTCTTTATCTTTGTAAAACACGAAGGCTATACTTTCTGAGCAAAATATTCTTAGTATTTTTTTCTTCTTCTTCCTCCTTCTAAAGTAATGAAGTCTAAGGTTTTTTATAATGTCTCTTGACCCGAGAAATCACAAAACTTGTAAGTCTTCTCTATACAAGTTCATTATACAAAATACAAAACTATTGAAGTTCATTATACAAAACACAAAACTATTGAAGGCTATGTAGTGAAAGTGGTAGTTTCTAAGAGAAAGAAAGTTTGTGGAGATGAAGGCTGTGTTAGAACCTATTCCTTAGCCTTGGGGGCTGGATTGGGAGTGGGTGGGGGGAGAGCACACAGCAATTTCAGCGTAAACACACACACACACACCTTAGTTACCATTGGCACCTGCACACCCACCTGGGTCCTTGCACTGTTACCGTGGGTCCATGCTAGAGAACAAGAGTTTACCCAATCCAAACCTAAGTCTTGATGCAGGACTTAAAACACATGCCCACAAGAAGGGGTACTTAACTGTGGATGTTGGAGGGGAAAGGCCACCCTAAAAGGAGTGGAGTTTCTCACTGACTGGTAAGTCCTGAGGGTCTGCAATCTTCAGCTTCCAAGAGTAGACAGCATACCCCCACCTGCCCTGCAGCCCAGCGATATCAATACTGTGCTTCCAAAGTTGTTAACTTTTGGGTTATTTAATTGGGACTGGGTCCTGCCTTTCACTCTTCTCTTCAGCGGCCCCTCTCTACAAGTTGTAGAGAACTTTTTTTTCCTGCATCCCTGGCAAACTTTTTTCACCTGCATCGCTGTTAGGGAATTTTACAAGGTGTTTTGAACATAGTTTTAAATTGAATCTTATTAAGAATCCCTCCAGAAAGAGGTGAAAGGAATTCTGTTTTCCTGAAACGTGGGTATATCATTGGCTCTAGCAATGCTTATATTGACTCCACTGTCCACTCACATTCCATCAGTAATAGTAGTTATTCTCCTTCTCCTTCTCCTCCTCCTCCTTCTCCTTCTTCTCCTCCTCCTTCTCCTTCTCCTTTTTAATTTTGTTATTTGATTTTGTATTGACCACTTTGATGACTTTAAAATTTACACAATACTGCCTCCACAAGAAAAAAAAATGGCATGAGTCCCTTAACTCGAGAACCCCGTCTAAGAGTTTAAAAAAAAAAAAAAAAAAAGCAACTTAGGTAGACGCAGTAGATTCAAATGGAGAACTAGACCGTCTGGCCAAGTTCCCGGAGCCAGAGACGCGGAAGGGAGGGAATGAAAGTTTCTCAGAGGTCGCCAGCTGGGAAGTAGGGAATGTGGGGCAGATTGCAGAGAGCCCCCCACCCACCCACCCAAATTTCACTTGTGCTGGCCAGCAGATCTTCAGCCCTGGATAACTCGCTGGTGGGCCGCGCGGGGTAGAATCTTGCACCAGAAAAGTAAGGGGTGGGTTCCGCCGCTGGGCCCCCTCCTCCCCTCCGGGATGCGCCTGGGCGGGCGCGGAGCTGGGGGCGGCGCGGCGCGGGGTCAGCTCGCGGGCCAGAGGGCGGCTCCCGGCCAGTGCGCACCGCGCCTCCTCCAGCCGCCGCGCGGTCATGACCTTGCCGGCTGCTCCTCCGCCTTCGGTGGCTGCTCCACCCGCCCTGGCCGCAGCCTCTCTCCGGGCCTGGAGCGGGGGATCCCCCGTAGTCCGGGTTGGTGGTGTGGTGAAGGGCATAACTGAGTTTATTCACACTCAGGCCATCCCAGAAGCTCTGAAGCCGGGAAGTGTCTGTCATTCATTAGGGACCAGGAGCAGTGACACTCCCACCCCGCGCGCTCTCTGCATCCCGGCGCCCGCGGCTTCTCAAGTGCGGGGGTTGCCGCGAGCGGACTGAAAGGCGCCAGGTTTTTCCACCTTCATTTATTTCTGTTTACTTTTATTTTTAAGTGTAGGACATACCTTAGATTTCTGACAGCGCCTAACTTTAGAAGAAGTGTGTGCGCGTGGGAAAGTCACGGAAAAGGTGGGAATCCTGAAGAGCCAAAGTCTCACTGCTATCCAGCACACCAGGAGAACGACAGCCTGCAGGGGAAGTGTAGTAGCCCGCGCACCCTCTCCTGTTGATGGATTTATTTAAGAAATTGCGTTAATCAAATTGACCGAGTGGAGTTGAGCGCTCTAGCTTGCGCTTGGAACAAATGAACTTTTCTCCCGACGCTTTCAGCAAAAAGCTTTCAGTCTAATGGAAAACTTAACCCTTGCGTCTGCACGCCTCCAAACTTGGCACAGGAGGTCTCCATTGCGGTGTCCCAGGCCTGCTAGTCTTCCCAGGACCAGTCTCTCTGCCTGGAACTTCAGGTGCCGCAAACATGAAAATAAAATAAGTGGACACGACTTTTCAACAAGCAGTGACCCAAGCCTGCCAGCGCCTACCCTGTTTTGGAAACACCTAATCTCCACTTCCTCTATAAAGCTTAACTGCAGCTCGCCTCCAATCCCAAATTACAAACACGAGCAGAATTACTCCCTGAAGCATGCCACGCCTGTGACCCTGCCTCAAGCTTCCTTCAAATCTGCACTTCGGGTGTCATTAAGAGGGAAGCGACCTTGGGGGGTGGTGGTGTCGCTTTCCCTTTTAAGCTAATACTGACACAGAGGGAGGTCTCCTCTGAGGTTTGTTTTTTCCCCCCTCAACTTCATAATTCAAGAACAGAGACTAGGCCTGAGGTAACAAGTTGTCTAATAAAGAAAGTACCATAGGAAAAAAAAAAAACAACAGAAATTGATACTTGGGAAACTTCTAAGAAAATCTTGGCTTCCTCTCACCCAAACTGCCAAGACCCCATTACTTAAGTGTTCATGGGACATATAGAGCCAGTGGTTTATATTTGTATTGATCTAGTCAAATAAAGAATTATCAGGGCTAGACAGTGGCACAGCTGGTTGAACACACATGTTATAATGTGCAATGACCTGCGTTCAATCCCCAGGTCACCACCTGCAGGGGGAAAGCTTCAGTAGTGAAGCAGTGCTGAAGGTGTCTCTCATTCTCTCACCTCCTTCCCTCTTAATTTCTCTCTGTCTCTATCCAATCAACAATAATTGAAATATTTTTAAATAATTTCCAATTCCATAACTGAGGGTGCAGAGGAATGAAGTTTTGGTTGGGAATGATCTGGCGTATTCTTAATAAAGAGGACCTGAGCTCCATGGTCCAGGAGGTGGTGCAGTGGAAGTAGATATAGTATTGGACTCTCAAGCATGAAGTCCTGAGTTCGATCCCTGGCAGTACATGTACCAGAGTGATGTCTGCCTCTCTCTCTCTTTCTAAAAAGCAGATAAAATAAAGTAAATACAAATGACCTGGTTGTAATTCAAAGATCTCTCTGTCATATCTGACTTTGCTTTCCTGTGTTTACACCCGAGTACTAATAACCACTAACATTTAATGAGTTGTTGGTTACATGTGCCATGCTTTTGCTCTGAATAAGCACTTCACTATAATAACACATTTAATCCTAACAGTCCTATGCATTAGTTGTCTTTGTGATCTCCATTTTATAAATGTGAAAAACTGAGACATAGCTAACCAAAGTCACTTGTCTACTATTACTCACCTACTGCACCTCAAAACTAACTAATGGTTTGTCTCTAAAGCCCATAGTCTTGACCAGCAATACAGATTAGAAGGGTGTTTGAACCGTTCTTCTTGCACACAATCTCCCTTGGAGTTGTTTTCTGAAAATGTCTATGGGGGAATAAGTGATAATAATTTTGTCAATCTAAACAACCAATCTGGCACAGAAGAATTTTTGCCCACTAAACGTTATTTTCTTTAGATTATCAAACTGTTTCACTGATTTTCATATATAGACCCCCAAATAAGCAAAAGACTGAAAAATGTCCCAATCAAAAAATACCTTTTAGTAAATCCTAGACAATAGTTCCCCTCCTCCCCCCCAAAAAATATAATTACAAGATTACATTGTCATTCTCAAAGGGTAATCATTATATGCTATATATACTTCAGAGCTGGGGAAAAATAGCAGCTCTTAATATAGACACAGTCTTTATTGTGAAGGACTCAGGCATACTGGACTCATCACAATCAACTTAAACAGATGCCACCTGAGGAATGTGACCTCTTTTTATCTCCACATTAAAACCTCTCACTCCCATCATCATTCCCTCTTAGATAGGATCACTAAGTGTGTGGTAGGGGGAGAGAAAGAAAGAAAGACCTTAGGACATTTACCGTCTGTGATTCTGCAAACGAGGCAAGAGGTCATAGAAAAAGCAAAAACAGTCCACGCTTACAGACCACTGAGTAGTTGTAGGACTCCTTTCTTCTCTACTTCTCTTTTCAAACAAAACTGACTCTTAGACTTGATAAAGGTATTTAAACTAAGAACACAAGTAATAACAACAACAACAACAACAATAATAGTAAAAGTTTTAGTGACTTTTTTGGGACCTGAGATCTATAAAGTAGGGGCTGTCTCATATGAGCCTTGCTTCCTTTGAGATGTATTCCTGGAATGTCTTCACCAGACGTTTACCCAAGAAATTACAGGCACAGAGAGTCTTCATGTACATGCATTTTTAAAAAGCAGCATTTTAGCTCTGAACCCAATTAAAGACTTTCTTTCCTTTCTTTTATATAAAGGGGGATTTTGCCTGCCTGAGATCTGAGCCTTTACAGCGTCTTGTGTTCACGTCAGTTTCACTCTGAGATGTGCTAGCCTCGAAGTCTAGTTTTGTTCAGACTTTTATTTTTGCTTGGGGGCTGCATTACAAGTCAGTTGTCCACGTTGCAAAAGGTGGGAGAATAGGGTTTTGGGATGCCAGGCTCCTTTCTCCCACTCTCCCATTCCCTCCCCACCACCTCTTCCATAGAGGTGCCAAGCAATCTGGAATCATTTCACTTGGTTCTTCGGACACACACACACACACACACACACACACACACACACACACACATGTACCTTGTGTGTAGGCTCCTGTGCATCTGTGTATATACACGTTGGTGATTTAAAGTGACGGGACCAAGAGACTGAGGCAGTGAATTATTTTGCGTGATAAATCAGCTTGATTGTCTCCACACCCGTGTTTCCATTATTCACCTCGAGTGCTCGGTGGCTACAGCGGGTACTGCGGCAAAAAAAAAAAAAAAAGAAAAAAAAATGTCCTCGGAGCCGCTAATTTTGTGGCCACTGCGGCGGCGGCGGCGGCGGCGGCAGCGTGGGGCGTGGGGTGGGGGGAGCACGGATTGATTTTTTTTTTTTTTTTTTTTACTCCAAGATCGCGTCTCTTTTCATGCAACTCACCAGATCGAATCGAGTTGACTGCAGAAGACTCCCAGGATGCATGTGGATTGGTTTGCAGAAATAGAGATATATACTTTTTCTGTTTTATTTTCCTGTTTACGTTTTACTATATAAAAAAAAAAAAAAGAAAGAAAAGAAAAGAAAAATGAAAATGGCTCCCACCGCACTGCGGGAGGCTAGACCTTTGCAGATCTTGACATGAGGTTTTAAAACTCTGTCTCCCCCATCCCACCTCCTCATATTTCCCTCTCTCGCTCCCCACCCCCCTCCTGTCAGCTCTGAGGGAGAAAAATGGTCATAGGCACTTGTGCGGGTCATCTGTCCTTCCTCTTTGCTTACTTGTTTATTTATTTTTTACACATTATGCCTTTATGCTTGGTTTGAAATTGTCAGTAAAAATGTGTCGGGTATATGTATGATTTATCTGAATTTAAATATCCCGTGCCCCCATAAACTGAACATTAACTAGGGTTCGGGGAGCAGGGAGGTGGTAGATGTCTATCAATAGTCATCTGGCAGACCAGATGTAAGTGAATGGTTAGAGTCACCAAGGCCATGCCCACCTTTCTTATTATTTCTTTGGGGGGGGGGGATGGGCAGCTACGTAACAAGTTAATTACCAGATGTGTATTGATAGCTTCCAGTTTTTTAAAAGCACACATTTTCACTTTCACCTACTTATTATGATACTGTTGCTCTTCCCAAATCTCAGTGAAGCTGTCATTGCCGACTGAGAATTTACATTTTTGAAGTGAGCTTCAAGACTTGGAGTAACTTTGGTGTTCCACTTTGGAGGACAAAGCCAGTGTCCTTTTCCAGGGCTGGGGAACAATTCCCATTCATAAAGGTGGCATTGCCACATTTTCCCCCCCTAAGGTTTTATGTTTCTTGAAGCTGTCTATAATTCTGTAGTGGTGACTGCCAAATCGGGACCATGATTGTGGTGGGGATGTGTGAGTAATGACACAGTGTTGCATAATAACAATGGCAGCAACTGCCTTTGTTTACGGTGGTGTAACTTTCCCAAAGTTGGTCTGTAGCTTTAAATGGTTTAAATGATTATTGCATTGTAAATGAGTAGTAGTTCCCAAAGAAAGCAATTCAACTGGGTTTCTTGGGTTCTGTAGTCCCTATGCATGCCAACATCAGCCTGTAGGTAGCAGAGATGGGGTCAAAGAGAACCCTATTTTCCTTGACAAAAAAAAGAGGAAGGTTGGGAGGGAAAAGGCCAAACTGAGGACTTGACATTGCTCAGTAAAGCCTGCCTGAATTGTCCATAATCTGGAAGAACATTGTAGTTGAAGGTAAATATCGAAATTAGGTGCTACAGTGCAGGGCAAGTCCAGTTTAGTTAAATATTGCTTTTTAATGAGTAAAATGAGTGCAAATGAGGGAGTCGGGCAGTAGCGCAGCAGGTTAAGCACAGGTGGCGCAAAGCACAAGAACCAGTGTAAGGATCCCAGTTCAAGCCTCAGTCTCCCCACCTGCGGGGGGGGGGGGTCACTTCACAGGAGGTGAAGCAGGTCTGCAGGTGTCTCTCTTTCTCTTCCCCCTTTCTGTCTTCCCCTCCTCTCTCCACTTCTCTCTGTCCTAAATGACGACATCAGTAAGAACAACAATAATAACTACAACAATAAAACAAGGGCAACAAATGGGAATAAATAAATAAGTACTTTAAGAAAAAAGAAAAGGGAAACTCTTCAATAAAAAAAAAAAAAAAAAAGAGTGCAAATGAATTCAAAGCCAACCATCCCATGTGTTCCAACATTTAAAACATACCATGTCAGTCAAGTGTTTGGGCCTAAGTTTCACAGCCTCTGCACGATATGTCGGGAGTGCACAAATTCCACCTTGTCACAGCTGGTGATAGATGGGTATTTTAATTTGGTCTTTAGAGTACAGACAAATAAAAGTAGGCTAACATCTAGTGGCTCAGAACAGCGGCCTAGCAACTCAGAGAATGCCCCTGCTTCCCAGGCAGCAATACTTCCGCAGTCCTTTTGTCTTAAAGACCCAGATTCCAGAGCCTTGGAATTGGTCATGGCTCTTATTCCTAATTATAAAAGCCATGTATCCCAAAATGCAGTGAGTTGCATTAGTGAAAACTAGCAAATAAGTCCAAGCTGTCCACTAGGGATGGCTTTACACTTATGAAAAGCCCCCAGGAGGAAGTTTATCAGAACTAATACTTTATTGTGATATTTCTTTGTTATAACTATGATTTGCCTTTATAAAGACCACATGTAGAAATGAGTTCACTTTTTTTTCAATGTTCTCGATATGAAAAAAAATAAATCAAGGTGAAAAACGATAAACTAAAACCTCTGATAGAAAAAGTTTAGTAAAATTATTAATGTATGGGGGTTGGGCGGTAGCGCAGCAAGTTAAGTGCACTTGGCGCAAAGCGCAACGACCAGCATAAGGATCCCAGTTTGAGTCCCTGGCTCCCCACCTGCAGGGGAGTCATTTCACAGACAGTGAAGCAGGTGTCTATCTTTCTCTCCCCCTCTCTGTCTTCCCCTCCTCATTCTATTTCTCTCTGTCCTATCTAACAACGACGACATCAATAACAACAATAACTACTACATCAATAAAAAATAAAAAAAACAAGGGCAACTAAAGGGAAAATAAATAAATATATAAAAAGAATATATATGGTCTGTTTGGAAGCCAGACTTTCCACTTTCTGCACCCCATAATGACCCTGGGTCCATACTCCCAGAGGGTTAAAGAATAGGGAAGCTTCCAGTGGAGGGGATGGGATATGGAACTTTGGTGGTGGGAAGTGTGTGGAGTTGTACCCCTCTTATCCAATGGACTTGTTGATCAATATTAAATAAATTTTTTTACAAGTCTATGTGGTCTCTATAGCTACTATATGCATTCATGTTCAAACAAAAAAAAAAAGGAGATGCTATTCTATAAGCTATTAAATTACAAATATTTAGCTTGCATAAAAATAGACATTTGTATGGTTTTATCACTTCTATTAATTATGGATAAATAACTCCTGATAATACTACACTCTGCCCCCACCCCCATAAGATTCAGGTAGTGAATTTTCACTTGATTAACTGTGTCTGCCACTAGGGTTTTTGCTAGAGTTCAGTGCCTGCACAACTCCACCTTTCCCTATAACTTCTCTCTCTCTCTTTTTCTTTCTGTTTTTGCTATAAAGTGAAAGACAGAATAATAGAGAGGAAGGCTGAAAGAAAGACATCTGCAGCACCACCCCCCTGTAGCAGGGGTGGAGTGGGGTTGTGGACTTGAACCCAGGCCACTATGAGTGGCAATATGTGGTCTCTATTAGGAATGCCACTACCTAGCTGCCCTCAGATAGTGTTTCTTTTTTAAAACATATTTTATTTATTTATTAATGAGAAAGATAGGAGGAGAGAGAGAGAGAGAGAGAAAGAGCCAGACATCACTCTGGTACATGTGCTGCCAGGGATAGAACTTAGGACCTCCTGCTTGAGAGTCCAATGTTTTATCCACTGTGCCACCGCCTGGACCACCAGATAGTGTTTCAAATTGCACTTGATACACTATTAGAGTCTTTCCTGTAATTATCTTTAAAATAAAATTAAAATCGCTGTTCAACTTTTAACTGGAGACACTAAATTGACCACTAATGAATATATGAACATTATGAATGAATATTATTAGTACATAAACACTAATTAATACATCAAAGCAAGTATTGTACACATATTTTCAGGATTTACTCAAATATTGGCTGTCATATAAAGACTGAAGATTTACTGCAACCTGATGTTTGAATAGAGAATTTCAAAAGATAGTCCTTCTAATTAGAAGGCAATGGATTCGCAGGGAGAAGAGTGAGTTAGGAAGTAGCTAGTTGCTTGGCACAATGTCATGGGGCAAATGTTCTTACTGACCTGGAGAATTCTATGTTGCCAAGGCCTCCTGGAATATAAGGCTACACAGCCTTGTCTGAAGTCATTCACACCCTTGAAGATCAGATTATTCCTTTCGTGTTTTGTGCCCCTCAAAACCTAGTATTATGATTGATTGCAGCAGCACACAGCATTCTTCAGACTTGACTGAATAAAAGTCTATTATTAAATCATTCTGTATTAATTTTTGATTGTGAGTATAAATTTTGAAAGTGGATAGTTTGAGTAGTGATGCTTTGGAAGAAGAAACTATATTTTTTCCCCTTTTTCCCTACCTAGTACTTCATGACAAATTAATACATGTTTGATTTATAGTCAGTTTTACAACTCTTGGGAGAACTATCATGCTAATAGGAACAGTGTTAAAACCAGAAACACCATTCTTTGACCTCTCTTTTGAAAAAGCACTTCTTTTTCAATATTCTATAAACATACCAAGTGCCTTACAAACTTTAATTTTTCAGCTCTCAGCCTGGTCTTACTTGTAACAAATTGACCATTTCAAGCATCCTCGCCAAACAAAAGCACTCTTTATAATTGCTTCTCCTTGCTCTCATTTTGGTTTTCTTTCCCTGGTAAACACGAAGTAAGAGCTATGCCAAACTGCCAAAATTTATTGAAGCTAAATGCTGTCCTTCCCAGCATTTTTATTTTAACAGAACAAGGCATTAGTGATTGAATGAATCTTTATGTCTGCAGTAAACTAAGGCATTCTTCTTGCATATTAAAACTCAGAGTATTTTTCCAAACAACTCATTTCTGCAGTCGAATGATCTAAAATAGAAACCAACTCCTTTTCTTCACCCTTTAAAAATAATGGCCTTTAGGGATCATTCATTGTTTTCATATGTATACAATCTGCTGAGGCAGCAGAACTCACAACCCTCATAGTAAATAAAATAAGAGGTATATAAAAAAAAGGAAAATATCATCAGTCTGTAATTTTATGATTTTATAGTGCTACATTATTTATATAAAGAATAATATATAAGGCTAGAACTAAACTATTTGCATCCCAATTAAGGAAAACCTCACTTAATCAAATATGGATTTTCTTAAGTTTTTATCATAAAATATAAAGTTTTATATGACTATATGATATTTAATATTTAAACATTTCAGGCAAATGGATAATAATCTCCTTTCAGAACTTTCTTTTTAATTGCTCTAATGTCACAGTCCTATAATATGAATTGGCAAACTAATGACCTAGAGATATTACTACATTACCAACTATGGAGGATAGTTTGGCTAAGTAGTTTTTCACACTTTAGAAGGAATAGAGAAGTATGTTATCCTATTATTTATAAGATAAAATAAGTTTGATCTACATGTGCCTTACTCCAAGTTAAACCCTGGGACACTTTGATTCATTTGCCAGCTTTCAATGCAAAACAAATAAAGTAGGTAATGTAGCAGAGAAAGATACATAACTTTTTGAACTTTGACCCACTATCAACTTAATGAATGAAAAACTACTAGGGCTGGGAGGTGGCACACCTGGTTAACCACACATGTTACAATGCACAGGGACCTGGGTTCAAGCCTCTATTCCCCATCTGCAGAAAGAAAGCTTCACAATCAGTGCAGGTTATTCTCTCTCTCTCTCTCTCTTTCTCTCTCTCTAATGTTTTCTTTATTTATTAGATAGAGAGAAATTGAGAGGGGAGGGGGAGATAGAAAAGGGGGAGAGACAAAGAGACACCTACAGCCCTGCTTCACCACTCCTGAAGCTTTCCCGCTGCAGGTGGGGGACCAGGAGCTTGAACCTGGATCTTTGCACACTGTAATGTGTGCACTTAATCAGGTGTGTCACTGTCTGGCTCCTTCTTTCTCCCTCTCTATCTACCCCTTCCCTCTAGATTTCTCTTGTTTCTTTCCAATAAATAAATATTAAAAAATAAATACTGGGTGGTAGCGTACTGGGTTACATGGACATTGTATGAGTTACATGGAACAGCACAAGGATCCTGGTTTGAGCCCTCGGCTCCCCACCTGCAGGAGTGGGGGGGTCACTACACAAGTGGTGAAGCAGGTATATAGCTGTCTATTTTTTCTTTACCCTTCTCTGTCTTCCCCTCCTCTCTGAATTTTTCTCTGTCTTATCCAGAAAAAAAAGAAAGAAGGAAGGAAGGAAGGAAGGAAGGAAGGAAGGAAGGAAGAAAGAAAGAAAGAAAGAAAGGAAGAAAGAAAGGTGGCTGCTAGGAGCAGTGGATTCATGGTGCAGGGAGCTAGCCCCAGTGATAACCCTGGAGGCAAAATGAAAAGAAAAGAAAGGAAGGGAGGAAGGGAGGAAGGGAGGTAGGAAGGGAAGAAGGAAGGAAAGAAGGAAGGGAGGGAGGGAGGAAGAAAGGAACTGATCCTGTAATCTACTTCAAAGTAAACCTTAATATTGTTGCTGCTGCTGTTGTTGTTATTGTCATCCTTGTCACTGGGATTTCATCACTTCAGGAAGACTTTTTCAGCTAGAAAGACAGAGAGAAAGACAACACCCAATCTTCCTTCAGTGGTGTGTGGGCTAGGCTCAAATCTGAGGTATGTATGTGACAAAATAAGTTCCCTTTAGAGTAGGCTCACCTGCTGTAAACCCTTCAATGGCTCTTCCTTCATGTCAGGATAAAATCTGAAGTTCTAAAAATTGGTCAGAAAGTCTAGAATTTTCTGGTCTATACTAACCTCTTCTTTCTCATTTTACTACCTGCTTTCTCATTAGGCTGGTTTTTGTTTTTGTTTTTTAATTATTTTTCAATTACCACCCCAGGCTTCCTCATTCCAACTCTGCATCCCTAGATAATTCTTATTTATCTTTGAGAAAAAAAAAACTTGCTCTGACATTCAAAAGGTATTTCAGAATTAAATTAACAAAATCATTAATTAAATTAATAAAACAATCTTCAATTTTCCCTCAAAATAAGCAAAAATTGTTACTTCTTAAAAAATGTAAAAATAAAATTACCCTATGATTCAGCTATTTCACTATGAATGTATGTCCAAAGCTTTGAAAGCAGAGATTCACTCATACAGATATTTATGCCTCATATTCATAACAAAAATATTCAAACAGCCAAAAAAATGGTAACATGGATGAATTTTAATTAATGAATAAGTGGATAAATAAATTGTGGTACATGTACAGTGAAATATTACTCAGTCTTTTAAAAATAAAAGGAAATTGCGGTATATATTATAACCTACAGGAACTTGTAAGACATGCTAAGTGGAATAAGCCAAAGAAAAAGGATAGGCCAGGGATTGAAGAAATAGCATAGTGTTTATGCAAAAGACTTCCATGCCTGAAACTCTGAGGTTTCAAGTCCCAGGCTCATCCTTGGCACCACTACAATCCAGAACTGAGCAGTGCTTAGGTTTAAATAATATTTGAAGAAATAAGATATATATATATGCTTTTTTGCCTCCAGGGTTATTGCCAGGGCTCGGTACCTGCACCACGAATCCACTGCTCCTGGACACCATTTTTCCCCCTTTTGTTAACCTTGTTGTTTTGTCATTGTGGTTATTATTATTTTTGTTGCTGTCATTGGATAAGACAGAGAGAAATGGAGAGAGGAGGGGTTGGACGGGGAGGAGGGAGAAAGATAGACACCTGCAGACCTGCTTCATCGCCTCTGAAGCGACTCCCCAGCAGGTGGGGAGCCGGGAGGTCGAACCAGGATCCTTAGGCAGGTCCCTGAGCTTCGCGCCACCTGCGCTTAGCCCTCTGCGCTACTGCCCCATTCCCAAGAAACAGAATTTTTAAAAAGGACAAACACTTAATAACCCAACATAGATAAGGTGTACAGAATAATCAGATACATAGAGACAATAAGTGATGGCTATCGGGACCTGCTGGGAGGGAAAACGAGAGATTCAGTGTGAAGATATGAAAAAGTCTTCAAGAGGGAGTCAGGCGGGTTAAGCGCCATGTGGCACTAAGCGCAAGAACTGAAGGACCGGCATAGATCCTGGTGGAGCTCAGGCTCCCCACCTGCAGGGGAGTCTCTTCAAAGGCGGTGAAGCAGGTCTGCAGGTGTCTTTCTCTCCCCATCTCTGGCTTCCCCTCCTCTCTCCATTTCTCTCTGTCCTATCTAATGAAGACGACATCCATACAACAATAATAATAACTACAACAACAAAAACACAAGGGCAACAAAAGGGAAATAAATAATTTTCAAAAAGGAAAACGTTTCTAGAAAGATGATGACAGTTGCACAACAATGGGAATGTCACTGCACTGTACATTTAAAAGTAGTTAGTACATTTGAAAATTGTTGAAATGTGGGCCAGGTGGTGGCACACCCGGTAGAGTATACACATTACAAAAGGTGTATGGACTGGATCCAAACACCCACTTTCCACCCACTGGGGTGGAGAGGAGCTTCTTGAGTGGTGAAGCAAAACTTCAGGTATCTTCCTCGCTTCTCCCACTTCTCTCTCAATTTCTCTGTCTCTATCCAAAATAAATACTATTTAAAAATTGTTGAAATGGGGCTGGGTGGTGGTGCACATATTAACATGTGTGATCATGTGGTTACAAACCCCTGGTCCCTACCTGCAGGGGCAAAGTTTCACAAGAAGTGAAGCAGTATTGTAGGTATCTCCCCTTCTTTCTCTCTCTTTCTCTCTCTCTCCCTCTTCTCTTTCCCCTCTTTCTCTGTCTCTTATTCTCTATCAAAAAAAAAAAAAGTCTGCCAGTCATGGTACACCATTGACCCCCAGTGATAACCCTGGTGGGAAAAAAAATGAAATCATTGAAACAGTAAAATATAATATATATATATATGTGTGTGTGTGTGTATTCATGTTTATTTTAATATATGCATTTTAATTTTATTAATTCACTTATTGCATAGATACAGAAACCAAGAAGAAAGGATGAGGTAGAGATAACCTGCAACACAGCTTCACTGCTCATGAAACTTTTGCCATGCAAGTAGGAAACAGGTGCTTGAACCTGAGTCCTTGTACACTGTAACATGTCACTCTACCAGGTGCACCACCGATCTGCCCCAATTTACCACAATTAAATGATACCAGTAGCCTTTTCTCTTACAGACCTGAAAATGCAGTGTCAGATTGTGTGCTGGCTCTATTCTGACACTCTGACACACACAGGTTTCCCCCCTCCCACATAATGCTTGAGGTTGATGCATAATACTGATGCTTACTTTATTAACTGGACTTTGAGGCAAGTCATCCATGTGTTACTACTTCTGTATACGACAATAACTTTCTCAGTTCTACAACTTCCTTTTCTGGAGTCCTGCTTCCTTTAGTGATCCTGTTTTGTGTTATGAAAGAGAGATGTCGAAAACAACTGGAGAACTAGAGGATAGAGACTAGAAAAGAGAGTCTGAACTCAGTGCCCATGCCAGCTGGACATTATCTTGCTCATCTTTTTTTTTATTAGTGATTCAATATTGATTTACAAAATTATAAGACAATAAAGGAGACTTCCATAATGTTCCCAGCATCAGAGTTCTGTGTCTTCATCTCCTCTATTGGAAACTGCAGTGGTTCTCCCATGATCACTGATATAAGTTGACATTAACTGTATATAACTCTTTTTTTATCTTTATTTATTGGATAGAGACAGCCAGAAATTGAGAGGGTAAGGGAAACAGAGAGATGTCTGCAGTCCTGCTTCACAACTTGCAAAGCTTTCCTCCTGCAGGTGGGGACTGGGGGCTTGAACCCGGGTCCTTGTGCATTGTAATGTGCACTCAACCAAGTGCACTACCGCCCAGCCCCTCTGTCTCTATCTCTCTCTATCTCTATATATTTTTTGCCCATTTTTCCTACATTCCTGCCTTCACTTCCTTTATAAGTCATATCTACATCTATTACTACTTCTGGTGTCTTTCATTTTTCCCTCTTCTCTCAGATAAGAGAAATATTCCTGGATTCCCCTAGTGTTTTCCAGATTTGCTTCCCTTTCAGTGATGGTATAGAAACAAGATTCTTGATGACAAACACTTCAGGTTATTGTGGAGTCAGGATTCAGAGCCCTTTGGTCTTCTTTCCATATCCTTTACCCCTCTGGGAGTATGGGTAAGAAAGTTCTTGGGGTACAGAAAGTGGGAGCTCTGTCTTCTGTAATTGCTTCTCTGCTGGACATGGGCATTGGCAAGTAGATCCATACCCTCCAGCCTGTTTCTATCTCTTCCTAGTGGGGCAGGGCTCTGGAGAGGTGCAGTGACAGGAAGCACTGGTGAGGTTGTCTGCCCAGGGAAGTGGATTGAATCATAGCAACAGCTGCAGCTTGGTGGCTGAAAGGCAGCAAGTCAGTTCTCATGTTCTTCCTCTTTATACTGTCTTTTGTTGTTGTACTTGTTTGTGTGCTTGCTTGGTTTTAGATGGGATGTGATCCTCAGAACACTAGATTGCATAAGAAGAACCCCAGGAACAGAAGGATCAACCTCACTTGCTAGTCATTTATCATTGTTGTTATATCATGGATTGTTTTGTCTATTTTGACCTTATAGGTACTGATATCAAATTAGATAGCATAAGAGTATTGGGAGTCTTAGCAGTCGCCCAAAGCTCTCAAACTGTAGATGAGGATTTCCTGAAATAGTCACTTTGAAAGATGCTATCCTTTCTAATTCTTTGGTTCTTATGCTGGCTGAAATCTCTTTAGGGGACTGAGTCCACAGCTTGGGGCATTACTGTAGAGACTGTCTTTTTTTATGATACTCCTGGTCTGTGCTTAGAACAGTGATAATGACTGTGGTGGGGGAGGTTGTGTTGGAATATGAAATTTCTTTGGACCTCAGAAGATCAGTACTGCAATTTGAGCAGCCCTGTTTGAACTTCATGATTAAATGAACACTGTGTATTCATAAATGTTTACTGTTTTTTCCCCCTTAAATTGAGTGCTGAAAAACTCAAAGTCAAATTCTCAAGTCAACAATAGCAAACTACATTAGATGTCATGACATGTAATTTGGATGCTGGTGTCTCAGTCTTGATTTGATCTTATTTCTATCTTAATAATGTATGTGTTTGAGTGTATGCGTATAGTAGGCTTTGTGCAAGATGGCCTTGCCCAAGCATAACTGTTGTATAGCTCATGTAATATCTTAAATGCTTCACTGAAAGAATAAGCCAGAGTAGGGCAGTGTGGGTGGTGGTACATCAATCAGAGTATACACATTTCCATGCAGGAAAATCCAGGTTGAAGCCTCTGGCCCCAATCTGTGTGTGTGTGTTGGGGGGGGGGTGAAGCTTCATGGGCAGTAAAGCAGTGCTTCTGATGTCTGTTATCTCTCAATCTTCCACTCCCCTCCATCAAAAGAAAAGGAAAAAAAAAAAGGCAGTAGTCTACAAGGGAGTAGAGTGATTATGTTGGCATCAAGGTGCCATAATAGACCTTGTGGAAATAATAACAATAATAAATAATAATAATGATATCTGTGAAGTCGTTTCATGATCATATGATCAACGGGAGGAATGATTCTCTGCTGGTATCCAGCAATACAGAGAGAGTTTGTATACTGCATATCACTAACTCCAGAGATGATCAAAACTCAAAGTATAGTTTCTGGGACTGGGTGGTGGCACACCTGGTTGAACACACGTTACCATGTACAAGGACCCAGTTTCAAGCCCCTAGTTCCCACCTGTAGGGGGAAAGCTTCACAGTGGTGAAGCAGAGCTGCAGGTGTCTCTGTTTCCCTCTCTATCTTTCTTTTTCTCTCTCTCTCTCTCTCTCTCCCTATCACCCTGTTTCCTCTCACTGTTTTGCAGTCTCTATCCAATAAATAAATAAATAAAGATTAAAAAATAATAATGAGAGGGGAGTCAGGCAGTAGCACAGTGGGTTTACAAGCATGTGGCGCAAAGCACAAGGACCTGTTAGGATCCCAGTTCTAACCCCCGGCTCCCCACCTGCAGGGGAGTCGCTTCACAGGCAGTGAAGCAGGTCTGCAGGCATCTCTCTGTCTCTCTTCTTCTCTTTATCCCCCTTCTCTCTCAATTTCTCAAACAAATAAATAAATAAATAAAATAATAATAATGAGAGGCCATGTGATGGAGCACCTGGTTAAGTGCACACATTACAATGTGCAAGGACACAAGTTCAAGCCCCTGGTCCTCACCTGCAGAGGGAAAGCTACACAAGTGATATAGCTGTAGGTGTTTCTCTGTCTCTCTCCCTCTCTATCTCTCCATTCTCTCCAAAATTCTCTCTGTGTCTATCTAATAAACAAATAATTTTTAAAATAAAAAAATAATAGTAGAGTATGGTTTCTACTGAATGCCAGTTATTTATGAAATCAAAGAAAAAGTCACAAGTTAAACAATAATTATCCCATACATGTAGATATATTTGTAGACATAGGCACACACACACACACACACACACACACACACATCTTCACTTCAAAACCTTTTTGAAGAAAGGAGGCAGAACAACTAACTAAAGAGCCACATTCTTTATTCTGTGTTGTAATACAAACAACTGTTGGAGGCATAGGCTTTCATAGGATAGAAACCTAAAGTTGAGAACAATGTCACATTTGTGATTTCATTGAATCTTCTCAAAAAAAAATCTCAGGAAGGAAGCAGGGCTGATGTTATTTACAGAGAAGGAAGTCAGAAGAGAGTGTGAGAGATACAATTGTCCAAGACCACAGGCACAGAGACGGAAAACTAGATCTGTTCACCACCTTTAATACCTTTCACTCCCCCTCTAAATCACAGCTCCCACCCCACCTTCATTTAATTGTCCTGAACTTTATCATTTAATTGACAGAACACATGCAGATGCACTTTTGAGGCTGGACTCTATAGTCATCCTTTCAGTTTAGATAATTAGCCATTTTCTTTCTCCTATCAGACTCACAGACTGTTTCTTCACTTTCCCAGGCCTCTTTTCAAAGCTGGTACCAGAGATAGTTACTCACTCCTTTCCCATTCCGACAAAATAGTCTTTGCATGATGTAATGAAACTGGCCTGGGTTTCAGGATTAATTCTTTACCAGCTGTGTGACCATGAGCTAGCAACTTCACTATGTTCATTTCCATTTCAGCATCTGTAAAATGTGGTGGTGGGAAATTTCTGAGTCCCCTTTCAGCTCCTCTTAGCTACCTACCTATGCTTGGCTACCTTTACATTAGGCAAGATATACAGAGCGGCTCTCTCGTCTTCTCTCTGGTAGCTCAGTTGTATGAGACCATCTTGGTCTTTAAAAACATTTAGTGCTTATTATGCTGTGTACCCAAGATAAAAGGATGGGTCTGGAGGGTGGGAGAAATAGAAATATGTCGTGGTCCGGGAGGTGGCGCGGTGGATAAAACATCGGACTCTTAAGCATGAGGTCCTGAGTTCAATCCCCGGCAGCACATGTACCAGAGTAATGTCTGGTTCTCTCTCTCTCTCTCTCTCTCTCCTTCTATATTAATGAATAAATAAATAAAATCTTTAAAAAAAAGAAATAGAAACATGTCATGGCATGGATATAAAGTTTGTTATGCTAGCTAAATAGATGCTAGAGCTTTGTTTACAAAGTTGTACCTATAGTGAATACTAAGCTTAATACTTTGAGAGCATAAGATATGTCTCATGTGAAATGTTCTTACCATACATGAAAGAGAGAGAGAGAGAGAAAACCCTGAGAAGTGTTGTCGAATGTGTCTATTGCCTTGATCATGGAGATGGCACCACTGCAGTTAGTATATGTTCCTGCACATCAAACTGTATGCACTAAAACAATGCAGTTATTTGAATATCAATTATACCATTATAAAACTGTTTGTTTAGAAACGATGGGCTTATGTGGTTACCTTTGGTTATGATTAGAATCAGCTCTCCAATTAAGTTGTACTTTAAAAATGTGAAGCTTGCGTTCTTTCCTAGCCTGACATCTAGGTAGAATTTAGGGGAGGCATGCTAAATGAATTGAATTCTAACTACTCACTGAAATGTATATAATTTTGTAAACCAATTTTACCTCAAAACAAAACAATACTAGTGGTAGTACGTACCTCAGGCATACTACCGACCCTGTATTCTGTGAGAGCGCAAGACGAGTAAAGTAACCACTAGTCAATGCATCATTCAAACATAAATTGACTAAATATTTATTGAGCAACTACTATTACATTTTGTCTGGAAGAATTCAAGTGTGATTGAAGTCTTTGCATTTCCAAGGATTTTTCAAGACAAACACACAAAGAAACACACAGAAAGAAAGGTGTCTACCCCACTAGGGAAAGATAGAAACAGGTTATGGATCGACCAGCCAACACTCATGTCTAGTAGAAAAGCAATTACAGAAGCCAGAACTCCCATCTTCTGCACCCCATAAAGAATTTCTGTCCACACTCCTAGAGGGAGGGAAATGTTAGGGGAAGATGACCAAAGAGTTCTGGATTCAATTCCACCAAGACCCAGAGAGAGAAGAGGAAAAAAGGAAGGAAATAGAAGTAGTAATAAGTGTAGGTATGACTTAGAAAGGAAGAGAAAGAAGGACTATAGGAAAAAAAATGGGTAAATATATATAAATACATATAGTTACAGAAACAATAGTCAGCCTATATTTGTGTCCTTAGGAGAACTATTGCAGTATCTTTTTTAAAAATATTTATTTATTTATTCCCTTTTGTTGCCCTTGTTGTTTTATTGTTGTAGTCATTGTTGGATAGGACAGAGAGAAATGGAGAGAGGAGGGGGATAGAAAACACCTGCAGAATTACTTCACCACCTGTGAAGCGACTCCCCTGCAAGTGGGGAGCCAGAGCTCAAACTGGGACCCTTACATCAGTCCCTGCGCTTTGTGCCACATGCGCTTAACCCGCTGCGCTACAGCTCAATTCCTGAACTATTGCAGTTTCTAATGGGAGCACAGAACTCTGGTGATAGGAACGATGTGGAATTATACCCCTGCTATCTCATAATTTGGTAAATCAATATTAAATAAATAAGATAAAAAGAAAAAGAAGTGTCATAGAAACAAATAAAAGATATAAAAGAAAATGAAGAGGAAGAAGTATATTCTGCCCAGGGAGGCTCAGAAATAGCATTAAACTGGCGTGTGTGTGTGTGTGTGTGTGTGTGTGTGTGTGTGTGTGTGTTGTGTGATTAGAGAGAAAACTTCAGGGACTTCTGGGCATAAAGATACAGACTATGACACAATGAAAAAAAAATAAAGAGAGAGGGACTAACATGCATGGTAGGTTCAGAAAGTGATGAGAAGAAAAGTGAGCCATTTAGTGTGGTTAGGCTGAAAGATAGCAGAGAGAGATTAGGTAAGAGAGTCTGGAAAGGGAAGTTGCTAATCAATTCCAATGTATTCTGCGCCAATCTGGGAGAAATTTGTAAGATTTTAGAGTGAAAAGAATCCGAGTGTTACCACGAGATTGCTTTATAATCTTGATTATTAACTATAGTTATAGTTACAGCTTGGCAGCTATACTGGAGAACACAATGATTTTTATAGAATCAAGGAGGAGGAGTAGTTCTGGTCCACAAGGTCATGCAGGGTTCCAAGTTCATTTGATCTTTGCTACTCTCTTGTCTCCTAAGGCATTACCTTGGTCTTTGTAACTGAAATTGGGTCTCCTAATATGATCTCTTTGAAGTCTGTGAGAAGGTCACAAGTTTAGGACACATTTCTTTTTCTTTTTTTCTTTTTTTTTTTTCAAGAAAGGATAAATTAACAAAACCATAGGGTAGGAGGTGTACAACTCCACACAATTCCCACCACCCAGTCTCCATATCCCACCCCCTCCCCTGATAGCTTTCCCATTCTCTATCCCTCTGGGAGCATGGACCCAGGGTAGGACACATTTCTTTTAAGCAAGTGATAGGGATGTTGAACTTGCACAATTCAGCTTGCATTCTAATGATAAGAGCACGTTGATGTGCTGTGCCTATCAGTAAGGAAGGCTGGGAAATAGACTCTAAATCGTTCACATGTGTATCCAGGAACAGAGAAAGAACGGAACTGCGGGACCAGACTCTGTCATAACCTGCATTTTGGAGAGCCTCATCCATTCTCCTGGAGCTAGGTTCCTGCACATGAGTCCACTGCTCCTGGCGGCCATCTTTCCCCCCCCCCCCCCCCATTCTTGGTGCACAGGACAGAGGGAAATTGAGAGAGGAGGGGAAGAAAGAGAAGAGAGAAAACTAGACACCTGCAGACCAGCTTCACTGCTTATAAAGCGACCCCCCTGCAGGTGGGGAAACCTGGTCTCGAACCGGGATCCTTGCACCTGTCCTTGCACTTTATACCATGTTCGCATAAACCAGTGTGCTATTGCCCGGCTCCCCACAGCCCTGCTCCCCTCCCTAATGTTTATATTTCCATATTGGTCTTCTAAATGCTAATATTGAGTAGTCTAAAAAAGTACTTTGGGTGAGCTAGGATTTGCCCAGACAAATCAAGAAAATGTGAAATATACTCCTGTGTTCAACAGTCAACTTTGTTCAAAATTAAAACTTAAATTTACTAAAAAAAAAAAAAAAAAGCTGCAACTTTGGATTCTGTTCCTAATTCTGTAAAACTCTGATGCTTTAGTCTCCATATCAGTGCCCCACATGAGGATTAAGTTTTCATTTGGGTCAAAGCAGAATTCCTGGAAAAGCCTACTATTTTCAAGGCAGAAAGCCAGGTTACCTGAAAGCATGAGACTCTGGATGTGGTTGGCAACCCAAAGTCACCCTTTTCAATGTGCTACCGATTTTTGGTGGCATGAAGTTGGTGGAATGCAAACTTGTGCTATAAAAAGAGTCAATATAGGGAGTCGGGCTGTAGCGCAGCGGGTTAAACGCAGGTGGCGCAAAGCACAAGGACCGGCATAAGGATCCCGGTTTGAACCCCGGCTCCCCACCTGCAGGGGAGTCGCTTCACAGGCGGTGAAGCAGGTCTGCAGGTGTCTATCTTTCTCTCCTCCTCTCTGTCTTCCCCTCCTCTCTCCATTTCTCTCTGTCCTATCCAACAACGACAACAACAATAATAACTACAACAATAAAAAACAACAAGGGCAACAAAAGGGAATAATTTTAAAAAATTAATAAAAAAAGAGTCAATATAAATATTCAATGCATATAAACTATTATTATTATTAATTGTAACATTTAATACTATTGATTATTGATAGGTTTGAAGATAGAGAAGTCATCATTTGTGGGGCAAGAGTATTCTTCTGCTTATAGGCCTGTTAGATATTTCAACTTTGTGCAGCTATCTGGATAACCTTCACTGCTGAATTTCCCCTCCTTATCAACGGTCTTGAAAGTTCCAAGTCAGTGTCAGATCTCTCTAGTTTCCTCACCCTGCTTTTATCTTCCCCACCCAATCCCTCTCATTCATTCCAGCTGTGCATCAGTTTTAGGACTTTAACTTCTCTTACCTCTTTGTCTCCTATTATTATTACTATATTACCATATATATAATGTACTAGGAAACTTATATGCATTAGCTGAACCTCTACTTTCTTCTTCTTTTATTTTTTAAAATTTATTTTTTTTTTTTTATTGCCACCAGGGTTATCACTGGGGCTTGGTGCCAGCACTACAAGTCCACTGCTTCTGGTGGCCATTCCCCCCTTTTTTTTCCTTTCTACTTTATTTTTTTTTTAATTTCTTAAAGTACTTTTATTTATTTATTTTCTTTTGTTGCCCTTGTCTTTTTATTCTTGCTGTAGTTATTATTATTTTTGTTATTGATGTTGTCATTATTGGATAGGACAGAGAGAAATGGAGAGAGGAGGGGAAGACAGAGAGGGGGAGAGAAAGATAGACACCTGCAGATCTGCTTCACCACCTGGGAAGCGACTCCCCTGCAGGTGGGGAGCCGGGGGCTGGAACCAGGATCCTTATGCTGGTCCTTGTGCTTTGCGCCACGTGCGCTTAACCCGCTGCGCTACCGCTGACTCCTTTCTACTTTATTTTGATTTGACAGGACAGAGAGAAATTGATAAGGAAGGGGAGATAAAGAGTGACACAGAAAGAGAGATGCCTGCTTCACTGCTCAGGAAGCATCACCCCTCCAGGTAGGGAGCAGGGACTAGAATCAGGATCCTTGGGCATGGTGATAAGTGTGCTTAACCGAGTGTGCCACTGCCTGGCCCCTTCTTTCCTTTCTTTCTTTCTTTCTTTCTTTTTTTAATAAGGATTCTAATGCTTGCAGAAGTTGATTTATTCACCTTACATGGCAGTGGAGAACCATTGCCAAGACAAGTTGCTCTCCAAGCCTACAAATGCTGTTGGTGACTAGATAGATATTTTTGTATATATGGCTACTTTGGAATATTAAACTGAGTACAACAAACAATACACACAAAACTTACTGTTACCACCTAAGAAGAGGCCTGGCATGCTTAGCATTTGGGAATTATTCAGACTATGTTGTCCACAGAGCAATGCACTAGAAGTTGATACCTCTTGTGCATTTCAAAGACTATGACTCGGGACAAAACAATTCTCTAGTCTCACAAGAAGCTGATGTCCTATTTAATAGGTGTTATGTAACCATTCTCAAGTTCACATGGCCTAGTACTAGCTGAACTAGGCCTAGAACTTTTTTTTTTTTTTTTTAGTTTTACTTAAGTCACTACTTCCCATTGAGTGTATAAGTAGGGTAAAAGTAGTGTGCCAAGTGGAATAATGCTCAGTGGAGGAGGCCAGGGTGAAATGTCACAGACTTTCTACACTAAGACCATATCTCACCCTGCAAGTGGTTCTTACCTGAACAGCAAAGTGTGTGAGACATCAAGGACAGCCACCATGCCATACTTCCTAGTTACGCAACACCAGTTCGCTAGCTATAAAATGCAAGCCCGGAGCCAAAAATGTGGCTCCAAATATAACAGGTAGTTTCTCTGACCTCAAGTTTAACTGTGCACAGTCGTGTTACTTACTCATGAGGTACTTTCAGCTAAGAAAAATCAGGCAACTGCCAGGTTGCTTCCTATTTCTATTCATTTTCTCTTCTTTTTTCTTTTTTTTGACCCATTCTTCTTCTTATTGTATAATTCCTATGAAGTGAACTAAGCATACAATTCCCTGCAACTCAGTTATTCAGCAAAAAGTCTTACTTAAGTGAGCTACTTTACTGAGGCGAAGTGAACACCTAGTATTATTATTTGAAAGAAACAGTAGCCTGTAGGTGATGTTTTCCATTTAAAGGAACACTTCCCTCTCTATTGAGCTGTCCTTTCCCCGCCTCCATTGCACCAACAACTATTTTGTTGTTTTAGGCCAACACACAAAAGGCTGACATTGAACATATTCTATTACATGATCTTAAAGAGTCTGGGTTCATGAAACGATATGAACCAGTGAGATAATGGCCTTAAAAAAAATCCTTTCAGAATGCCCAAACTGGTACAGTCCTGGGGGTAAGGGGGGGTAGGCTTGCAGGTGGAGGTGTTATGTTAAACTTTGGGAGATTTGGGTTTTGTTAAAATCCTAGCAAATTAGATGCTTGGTGATTAAATTAGGCTTTTACTGCATTTCCAGGTTTAAAAGAACAGCTTTATTCTTGATTGAGCCCACCTAACCATTTTATGTTCAGTGATCTGCAGACGAGAGCTCAATGCTTTTTCCTTTCCCAGCCTGGTGCAGTTTTATTTTACTGCCAGCTCTTCACGGCATGCTGCACTCTCTTGATTTAATGCACCAAAAAAAGGGGGGGGGGGAATCTTTAACTCTGGGTCTACACTAGTGCAAAGAAAGGTTAAATCTCATACTAACCATCATGAACTATCCTAATAATTCACAAGATACTGTGGAAAAAGAAACCGAGAGAGCAGCCTTGCAGCCTTAATTAAAACGTGCTAAAGCCGCAGGACCGCAAGCAAGGGGACTATATCATCACTCCGTCCTAGCACCGCCTGTGAAAGTCCGCAAGTAAGGGAACTTGCACTGCGCCAAAAGCACAATCCGACCAGCAGGGCCTAGTAACACCGAGGCTTTTCTTCCGAACTGTGTCCGGACCGGAGCTTGCGCTGAAAGCCGGGACTCCTATTGGCCACGCGCGGTGGGGGAGGAGGAGACTGGCGGGGAGAGAGCCAGGGAGGAGGGGAGAAGGGGCCAAGGCCTTTCCCCTGCCCCCGCCTGGCCCCCTCTGTTGGCAGCAGCGGGCGCCTCGTGCGTGGTTACTATGCAAATTGCAGCGATTGCGGAAATAAACAAGGGGGTAGGGAGAGGAAAGAGCGACTGCGAATCGACTGCAACTTCTGCAAAGTCTTATACAATCCAAAGCACACAAGGCAAAAACCAGAATCTGAGAATCAGCCAGCCCGGGTTGGATCGCTTTCAAAAGAGGAGAAAACAGTGAGAGAGGTAGAGAGCGTGCATTACAATTGCAAAAGCCTTCTGATTTGGAGTGAAAAAAAAATTCTCTAAGAAGCCTGTAATTGGCCAACAGCGTTAAAAAAAAAAAACTCTTCCGGGCTTTTCAACGGTTATAAGTTTATTTAGATATTTTTTCTTAATGCAAAAAAAAGAGGGACAACAAATGAAGAGATTCGTCTGAACAGTTTAAAGTTTCTCACGTACTCTTTTTACATTGCAATGGTACGTGGTACATCTTAAACTTTCTATTTTGCGATTATAGGAGATGCAATTTGTAAACAGTAAAAATGTTGGAATGATTTTAATTAAGACTTAAATTTATTAAGCTTGCATATTCATTTAAGTGACTGTTGGGTAAATGTCTATTGTAATGCTTTTGTTTTGTGGATGGCTTTTCAGTTTTTTTTTTTTTTTTTTGGCTGTTTGCATCAGTCTGGTTTTTTTTTTTTTTTATTCCCGAGATTTGAAAAAAATTGCTGAGCTTGACAGTTTTTTTTTTTTTTTTTTTTTCCTAGCGCTTGCTCTGTTCCAGCAAAAAAAGGGTGAAGGGGGGGGGGAGCGAGTAGAAAACTCAGTACGTGCTCTGCTCTGTAAAAAGACGTCTGGCCCCAGCAGTCAACCTAACTCGAAAAGAAATGTCTGGATCCGGAAAATAATTGACGATTCGATCCTCTAATCAATAGGACAACATAGGAGACTGACAAAGCCTTTATCCAATCACAAGGAGGCTTGTGTGTACAATGGTTCGCAATAGCCAGAGGGGGCGGGGCAGAGAAGATCTGAAATTCTCTGTGACTCTGAAGGAGATGGTGTGGTACAAACTGTCAAAGCTACAAGCTCTTCCGGATTTAGCAGGCACAATAGCAAAGAGTTTTCGAGTTTAAGGGGGGCGGGAGGGGGCCCGGGGGATTTTTTGCATGAATTGCATGCCTGTTCATTGCCTTTTGGAAAAAGTTAAACAATTCTACTAAAGAAGTATTTAACTTTGTATTGATTACTATTTTTAAATTCAGGGAAGCTGTTGATTTTTTGTGGAAAGTTAAGTTCAGATTTAGAAATGTGTGGCTTCCAAACTTGCCTGAACTGTGGGCCTGTAGTTAGCTTTGGGAAGTGATATATTGCATACTCAGCATTACAAAACTTCTCACTCTGATTATTTTAGAAGGCTGGGTGGGCTTTTTGAGTACTGTGAAGGATTATGCACCCTTCTCTTCTTAAACTCGGATCAAGTTTTAAGCAAGAGAAAATGTTTCTGAAGGTGATCTGACAGTTGCTTTCTATGTTTGAAAGGAAAAAGGAGAGACAAGGCCTCCCCCCCACTTGACTCTTAATTTCTGCTGTTTATATATGATCAGTAGCAAATAGGATATTGAGACTGACCAAGTTCACATTTCTTCTTTTTACAACTACAACTCCTGTGGAGAGTGTGTGGGAGATTGTTGATTCTCAGACTCTTAGTTGGAGTCTGGCCTCTTGGACAAGTCTTTGAAACAAATCCAGTGGAAACCAACTAGAGTAGCTTGTCTTGGAGACAGTAACTGGCAGCCTCTGACTGAAATATATCCTCTTCCTTCCCACTGAGCAGTGTGGACGGCTGATTCTGTTGGGAAGTGAATGGAAAGCAGTATGGACTCTTTCCCATCTTTGGATTAAACTTCTATTGAACTATTTCCCAATGTTTTAGGCCTTCTAACCAAATCTGGTTTGGAGATTTGATCTAAGAATCCACTTGGAGGCTCTTTCAATTTAGGATTCATGATTTAATTTAGAAATATATGCATATAAGAAAAATCTGCACACGAGTTGACCAGCATGTAAAAAAACTAGAGAAGAGAAATGTTGGAAAGTGCTACTGATCAAATTAGTCTTAGAAAGATCATAAGAGTTAATGGTGTTGTCACTTCTGAACCCCAATTTTATCTTCACTGCTTTGGGCTTTGAAATCTAAATCATATTAATAAGATCTTCCTATTAAATAACCTCTGAAATGAGAGGTATTTGAGATGTACACATAAGTGAAACCTTATTGATGTAATTTATATATCTAAGAGGATTTCACTAAAGCTGGCAAGGTAACATTTCTGCAAATAAAACACAGTAAATGCAGGGCTGGGCTCTGTGCCAGCAAGAATATGGATAGCAGAGAGCATGACAGGAGCCTCCTTTGCACAGAGACAATCCCATTTCAAGGCAGTCTCCTAGCACTTGCAGAATAAATGATTGGAGCAGTTATTTCCAATAAGGAGTTTATCCTTCCTAATAATGAGTCATTTATATGATTGCAGTAAACTAGTTTCCATACTTCACCCGTGTTTCCTACAATGCTCTCTCTCTACCTCTCTTTCTTCTCTCATCCCTCCCCACCCCATCCCTACTCTCTCTCAAGTGACCTGCTATTTGCTATCTCAGTGAAGGGTGTAGGAGGATTTACTTTTGCAACTTGGGAAGAGGGGAGAGTTGAAAAATGTTTTTTACCCCCAGACTGCCCTTTGAGGAACATCTGTTTCTGTGTGTGTGTGTGTGTGTGTGTGTGTGTGTGTGCTTAAATTTATGCCTGTTGGAGAGAAAGTTACCAGAAGCCTTTCTGTAACTGTAACTCTTCTACTGTATTTTTCTCAGTCATGTTTCCAAAGGCTGTAGTTGGAACTGTGCTTTGTAGTGTTCCCCCGCCTCTCCCCGCCCCCCCTCCTGCGGGGGAGGGAGCCAGAGCTGGCGGAGATAGGAGAGAAAGCAGGAGCGGATGTGAAGGGCTTTGGTGCTGAACTTGGATCCAGCTCTTGCCTAGAGGGCGCAAACAAACATCCCACATCCAAAAGTCTTACGAAGGGCGCCAAAAGTTACTTAAGATAATATTGCTAACCGCAGAAAACTGGAAATCGCAGGCACATCTACTGCTGCAACAAAAGAAGTTTTTTTTTAAAATAGAACTATCAGCATTAAATTGCTTCCCTTCTTTTTAAACACACACACACACACACACACACAGACGTGCCAGTTGTGTTTTTTTTTTTTTTTACTTTTTTTCTTAAGATTTTATTAAAAGTAAGACTCATTGCTGATTGAAAAAGAGGCAGATGTGGAATCTATCTTTTAATTTATTAAAAGAAAGGTTTAATTTGCTCTGGAGAAGAGCTTCCCATGAGTACACATTCTGAACAATAACTTTTGACTCTGCCTCAGTTACATGTTGGAACCTCCAGCCAGAAACTTCTATCTAGGGAACTTGGAGCCGGTTGCAGTTATAGATCCCAGCAAAAGCTTTTGTGGCCAAGGATATTGTCTTTGCAACTCTTCTTACCTTTTTGGACCTTTCTCCCCTATGGAGATCCAAGAGGAAACAAAGGGGGAGGGGAATTGTCTTTGTAAAGCTTGGATTCTCTCATTAAAGGTTGAAGTCATTATCCCCCCCCCCCACACACACCCCATTTAATAAATAATCAGAATTTTCCAAGCATATGTGCCGACATGGTGTTTGGAAGTAGTCTCCTGAGCATTCAGGAATTGTTCTTAACTATAAAGAAACCGGAGAACAAGCAGCCTAACTTTAGACAGATGCAGAATTATTTCAGAGGACTTAATTTTGCTTTCTGAAGTAGTATAATTCATGCTCATTACTTGATTCTACTTTTTAAAGGAGCCAGAGGGGGAGGAGAAGAAGGTTCTGAAGGAGTGGCCTTAACATGTCACCCCCTCTCACCTGCAAAGTGGTTATTTCTGCTGGAGCCTCCTCTTTTCACAGCATATCTCTAGTCCTGGAGCCCCTGTCACCTAGTGCAGATACCCCTGTCTGTGTACCAGTGTTTTTCACCAGGACAATTTTCTCTTTCCTTTTAGAATTTTGAGAAGCATTCCCAGATGCAGGAAGCTACAAACTAGAGTGAAGGAAGACATGGGATAAGAGTTTAAAAGAAGGAGGTAGATCCCCCCCCCCCCCTTTTCCAGCAGGGAGGAGAGCTCAGAGAGAAAATATAAGGTTAAAAAAAAAAACTGGAAAAGCAGGCTTATTGGCAACTTGCCAAACCCTAAAAACCACCCCCCTTTCTGCCAAAACAATACTTTAGCAAACCTAAAATAATTGCAGGAAGCTCTTTTCCATTTTAAGAACTATTACCTGGGGGAGGAAAAAAAGGGGATTCTTACAAGGCACCTTCCCAGAGGTGTCCCTCAACAGGGAGGACAGTGATAGCCTATGCCCAGTTTTGGGCACGCGTTTGTGGACAAGAATATCTCCCTTCCCTAAGGGGACATCCCTTTCAGATTTTTTTTTCCTCCTAAAAAGAGAAAGATGTTACAGCTAAACCACTGCTGTTTCTGAACGTGACAGAACTTTTTCTATGGCGTCTGTGTTCAAACGCAGTAGTTTCACAGTCCTGGGAGGGGGCATGCTCATTAATCCGCGCCTTCCTTTCTCCAGATACCCCCCCACCCCCCAAATCTGGTGAATCTTCTGTGTGAAATTATTCACTACCACCCCCGCTGCAGAATACCACAGGACTGAAGCTGCACAAAGTTTGCCGGATTTTGTGCATAATTACCTCTGCAGACGATCTATTCCCACGGAAAGCCTCGTTGGAAAGATTACAATGCTTTGAGCCATACCGCATTTTCGAGGCGGGGCGGGGGGGGGGGGTTGGTGGTGCTGGTGGTATGGGATGGTGTGTGTGTGTGTGTGTGTGTGTGTGTGTGTGTGTGTGTGTGTGTGTGTGGCAAGAGTTACCTAGGAGGTCTGATTAAAAAATTTGCATACATGCAAATATACCTCCTCCTCCTCCTCCTCCTCCTCCCCGCTTCTCTGTGTGGCTCACCCAGGGAACCCCGGGGTGCAGGGCAAACCTGGCAAAGTTGCCCAAGTCCTCGGTGCAGGTCCGCGGAGGTCTGCAGCAGAGAAGGGGGGGGGGTGCGGTGGGGGATGGGGACGAGGAAAAGTAGTTTTGTTTGCTTAAGCACATCCTGTGGCAGCCTATAGCTGCCCGAGAGTACAGACTGTGACTGCTCCTCACTGCGTTACCCAGTAAATGCGCCGATCGGGTGGTGGTGGTGGGGGGGGGGGGAGCGAAGGAGCGAGCAAGCGGAGGGAATCAGGGAGAGAGAGAGACAGAGACAGAGACAGAGAGGGAGATAGAGGGAGAGAGAGAGAGAGAGAGAGAGGCCGCAGGGGCTCGGGACCCGGCTGGTCGCTCCGCGCCGCAGCCGCCCCCTCCCCCACGGCCCCCTCCTTCCCCGCAGGCGGCGGCGCGAGCGGGCGGCGGCTGTGCTGTGCGGTGCAGAGCGGAGGCGGAGGCGGAGGCGGAGGCGGGCGCGCGGGCAGCTCGCGGGCACCCGGCCGGGCAGGCGGGCGCGGGCGCGGGCGTGGGCGCGGGAAAGGGTGCGCTATGCCTTTAACGCCCGCGTACTGTAGACATGTATAGTGGAGTGTAGGGAAACTCTAGGCGGGGTTAAAGTTCAGCTCATGGAGCGGCAATAGCGCTGGCTGGCTGGCTGCAGTTGAGCGGAGTTGGAAATGTGAACGCAAGAAGCAGGCTTGATTTTTTTTCTCCCCCCCTCCCCTTTCTCTCTCTCTCTCTCTCTCTCTCTCTTTCTCTCTCTCCCTCCCTCTCTCTCTCTCTTTCTCTCTCTCTCTCTCTCTCTCTCTCTCCTCTCTTTCTCCCTCTGTCCCTCTTTCTCCTTCCTCACCCGCACTCACGCACACCTCCACACCGCTCACCCAGACGCACACGCACACCCCGCCGCCCGGCAGTTATGTATTCTCCGCTCTGCCTCACCCAGGTAAGCAGCTGTTTGGATGCGGAGAGGGGTCGGGGGTGGTGGGGTGGAAGGCAAAAGGGTGCGGGGGGCAGACCCTGAGCCCAGCAAAGGAAGCGGGGTGTGTGTGTGTGGGAGGGGGGTCCTCGGGGGGACCGCTGGGCCTGGGGCATGTGTCTCTCCGTGTGCCCGTGTCCATGCGTGTTTCTGCGTGTGTGCGCGCGTGTGTTGGTGGAGGCTGTGGGGGGGCTGGAGGGGAGGGGGTGGCGGTGGAGGAAGACTGCTTGCAGAAAGTAACTTTGTTTCCATGCGGGTGACTATTCCTTTAGCACCACGGCCATTTGTGTGGGCACATGGCTAATGGCGCCCTCTTATTAATGTGTAAATTAATATCGGGGCGCTGGACTGCGGAACAGTGGGGTTTTCGGACGCCCCGCACGTGTTTTCGGCGGGGTTGCAGCTCCTGACACGCTGAAATCTGGACTCAGCGTTTCTGCAGCCGAGAGGGCCGGTTTCTGTAGTTCCGCGGCGGCCGGGGAGGGGGCCCAGCGACCGAGCTCACTGCGCACCCCGCACCCCGCACGCTCGGGGCGAGCCGGAGCGCCCGGGTGCGGGGAGGACTCGCTCTCTGCGCCCCCCTCCTCCCGGCCAAGCGAGCCTCCCCAAACTCTTACTTTTTGTTTATTGTTTGGCAGCCTTTTTTCTTTTTTTTTTTTGGAGAGGGGGTGGTGGTGTCCGGCCGTGGGGAGGGAGGAACTCAGGCCTGGACGGGGACAGCGCCCCTCGGACCCAGGCGGGCGACGGCCCCTTGGGCTCTGGTGAAGCGAGGCTGCGTGACTGCGCGCCTCCCCGCGCCGGCCGGGTGGAGGCTGCGGGACGACCCGGCAGCTCGCCGCCCTCTCGCTCCCCCGAGTGAAAGTTTCGCCGCCGCCCGCACGAGCCCACGCCGCACGGGGCAGCGGGCGGCCGAGGCCGCCGGGCTGGCTTTGCAGGCAGGAGGAGCGGCGCTGGCGACCGATCGCGAGCCCGAGCTGCGGCCCGGGCCGGACGTCGCTCCCCCCGTGGTCGCCACAGCCGCAGCCGCAGCTGCCGCGGGACTCCGGGGCCGGGCGCGCGCGGGACGGGAGCAACTTTTTCCTCCGACTCTACTCCAAGCGTGGGTCTCCCTGGCCTCACCGCTGCCCCCACCTTCCCCCAGGTCTTCTTTTTCACCCCCCCCCTTTTTTTCCTCCGGGTCTGCAGCAACTCACCCCCCACCTTTACCCCACCCTAACCCATATATTGCTTCTTGAGGGCCCCAAATCTGGTCACCACCACCACCACCACCACCCCTCTTGAGTAGATTATTTTCTTGCTCTACAAGGCATGAAGTCAAAGTGATTTTGTGCTGATTTTTTTTTTCTTTTGGAAAAAAGAAGTGTGAGCCTTCGGACTGTTTTGATACTCACTGCGATCTGGCCATTAATCAACTGTAAGAAGTTGTATGCTGCACATAAAATGTTTATTCACCACTCCCAGAAAAAAATCTGCTACCACTTTTTTTTTTTTTTTGCCTTCACTTAGCAGGAAATAACGGTTTAACCGGACCATTTTCTGAAAGCTGAACATTATCAGTAGTTTTTTTTTTTTTTTCTCTCTCTCCCTTCCCCTGTCTAGATTCTGGATATATTCCCCACGTGACAGCCCTCCCTATTGCAGTATTGAACAGTAATAATATCAGCGATTTGCCCTCAGAAGACTCTTAAATGCATGCTTTATGTTGAAATGATCTGTTTGGGACCTTGGCCTAGTATTAATAATGGATAGCAGTTGCTTTCAGTTATTGTAAAAGCACCCCCCCCCACACACACACACACACAAACTTCCAAAGTTCCCATTTTAGTAAGTTTGTGGAAGCACGGAGGGAAAGTTTTCCAACCACTCTGGCAAGGTTCGCAGTTGCATATGGATAAGATGCAAAGTGTAAGATAATTTGAATGAGTTACGACTACAGTGAAAATGCTGAGATTCAAAGGCTGGAGTTGTAGCTGGCAAAAGTTTGCAGAACTAACTTCCAGATAATACCAGTGAGCTGCAGGACTGACTGGGTAAAGGACCTTAACAGATACATTAGTGTCTTTTCAAGTGAGCTCTCAAAAGATATCTTTTTTATTTTGGGATGATACCTCAGTGAGGATATCTGTGTCTTCATACAGGCCTTAACAAAGTGAAATTCTCTTGGTTTATGAGCTATGATCACATAAAGGAACTTCAATTAAAAAAAAACACAAATTTGGCAGGATGATTGATACTTTCACAAGGCCTTCTTCTGGAAACACCACTAAGAAATGCTTATTTAGTAGAAGAGTTTGTGAATAAGTCATACATTAAATAGTGAATAAAGACCATATATTTTTGAGATATGAAAATTGATTTACAATTTGTTTTACTTGCCGGAATATTTATTGAACTATAGAGCTATTTTTTAAAAAGAAAAAAAAAACCATAGGTAGTTGGCCATTAAAAAAAAAGTCTGGTAAGCACACTGATAAAGATGCTCTAAGTGGAAGAATAAACTCTACATAGTGTCTTCACTTAAAAATACTCTATCAGCGAAGTGTCCGACGTACTATTTTAATCTAGATACTCACAGCAGAACCGAGTCATGTACTTGGTCATAGATTGATAACCCAATAGAATTTTATAGATGAACCTCTAAAAGACATAGTTCCAGAAATATCAGCATTTGATGGTTCTTAAACTTGACTTGCTTACAAACAGATCAGTGTTTATGATGGTGACTTAAAGCCATACTGCTTTGGGAACAGATTTTCAGGTTTGCTTTTTTTTTTTTTTCTTTTTCTTTTTTTATTTCCCCCGTGGCCTTTTTCACTGAATATATGTGACAGAATACATTGTTGATTTTCTCTTGGATATTTTGAAATATTAACATAGCCGATGGCAGTTAAGTGCAGCAACTTGATTTAAATCATACTATTAAAAACCCTAATTTATACTACGCCCGGCTATTTCCTACAAGATAATGATGTTTGATATTGTGGAATATCGCTAATTGTGATTTCACAAAGATAACTAGCACTTTAATTTTACATCTGAGTAAAGTTATACAAAATATTGTGCACTTTTATTGACACAGCTTTGAAACCTTTGGGGAGTAATAAGTCGATACTTTTGATGCAGGATTGGGCACTTAGATTATTTGTAATGACTAGATAACATTGTTGGCCTCACTTTAAGATTTTTATGGTGAGATATATAGGCATTTGGCTGCCAGGTAAAAATCTTTTTAAAATGAGTGAATGCAGTTTGCAGTTTTCTGAGACGCCTATTGGAAATATCTTCAGTCACTTAAAATGCCATATTAACATGTTTATTTAAAATGTTATCATTGATAAAAATTTTTATACGATAACATTTATAAAAAAAAGAAAGCGTGAATTGTTTTGGAGCAAAGTAACTTTTTCTATGAGGAAACGAGACTGAGACTTTAAAATGAGTCCTCTTTTTAGTGAAAGCTCACTTTGTAGTGAAGGTAGATTCAGGGAGTACTTTGTAGAATGCCATTGAGCTTGCTCCCTAGCTAGTCTTGCGCATGTAAGTGTACCAGTCAATGTAAAGTATGGTTCCAAACCCTAAATTTATGTATTTTACAGCATTTCAAGGATGAGCTCAGAATTTAATAATGCTTAAATGCTTTGTGGTTTTGGCATATACCTTATTAGATAAACTGTACTTAAAAAAATTACCCGCACCCTGTATTTTTTTTTAAGTATGCCCACAAAAAAGTTGTCCTAACACTAGATATTTTAAAGTGCTAATGGTTTATGGTAAATAATACTATGATTCTTATATTGTGTCTCTATTCCTTTTCCACTTAAAGTATAAAGTATATGTTGGAAAAGTGAACACCTCTTCTCAGATTCTTTTGCTGAGAAAATGAAGTTTTCGAGAACTCAGCTAGAAATACAGAACCTGAAGTTTGTTCAAGGAGGAAGAACAACCATTTATTGAAATGATTTATTATGTATTATGATAATATACACTTACAAATTCAAGCATGTGTAGTGTTTAGACTATTGATTATAATTTACAGTATTTGAACAGGCTTGACTGTTAAAATATTTGACCAAATGTAATCACTTGGTTTATATTTGAACATTTAAAATTTAATAATTGCTTCAATAGTAATAGTATTTTTAATTTTACTGTTATATGTGCCTCCAAAGTACATACTTACAGCAGGTATTACATACCCGGAAAAATAATACACTTTATAATATTTATCCGCTTTGCCCCTTTGGAAAAAAAATCACCGAACCTATCTTTGGCTTTCTTATTCTCATTTATTTGAAAGTAAATAATCCATCTTCTGGGGGCTTGTGCATTATGTAAGATTTGTGAGGTTGGTTAATCAAAAGTTACCTGTACTTAGAAATGCACTTAGTAGAAGGTGCTGTTTAATTTTTCTTTAATTTTATATTAATATTTCCTAAGAATATTTCAGATTAGACAATCAAGTATTTTTAGTAAAACAATAAGAAAAATTTAAATGTTTTAAATTCAAATTTATTTTTGAATTACTTGAATTTTATGAGACTACTATATGTTTTTTTCCTAAAGTCTCACAGACATTGAATATGCTAATTTGATTGTCTCTCACTGTAAGAAAAAGCCTGAGATAGTATTTTAAAAATTAAAATAATTAATTTTTAAAAAATGATTGTTAGTGTAGGTTCAAAAATCATTTCAGTAAATTTAATATATTTAGTTGCTACAGTGTTGTCACCCAGACATATTCTATTTGCTATCTGATATGTACTCTCTTTTTTCTTTCTTAATTTTCTTTTTGTTTCATTCCCACACCAAAGGCAATTACGCCTTGACTATAGGCCTTTTATTTTAGCCTGACGAATGTAGAACCCATCCTTACTTTGTGTTGTGGGTCTGTTAAATTTCCCTTTTTTTTTTTTTAATAACAACAACAACAAAAAAAAGATGATGTGCAACTGTAATATTTATAAGAGAAATTAAGACGTGACCAAAAGACCAAGATAGCTCGGAGTCTACATGCAGTATTTTTAGAGGGAAAGTCTTTGTTTTCATTGATTGTGGAGATGGTTTTTTTGCTCCTAGACTTCCATAAACACTGACTGGCACCTAAATGTTTAGGATTTGCCAATCTGGCGGCTGAGCCCTGGCTGTACTACAAGTAGTGAGGTCAAGGCTGGAGCAAAATTAGATATGCTTTCCTTGAAATAGGGTTAAGATTATATATTGTTATAAGCATTTTGACAAACCTCACTATCTAAGGAATTTGGGACCCAGGCCCAACAGTGGAGCCTGGTACAGTTTGGAGACCATATGAAAACCTATTTACTTATTTATTTATTTATTTATTTATTTACTTTTAAGCAATGTTATTCTTTGAGTTTGGAAGAAAGGATACTGACAGTTTTCTCTTTTTCCTCTTGGACTTTCCCAGAGGGATCCCTGTATGATTTTGGTAACGTAATGCTTGAATCAAATTTCCAGTGAAATATAGATTTTGTTTGGTTAAGGTTTCTGTCTGAAGACAAATTGTTTCCTTTTGTTTGAATTATAGTCAAATTTCTGTTTCTATTCATTCCCCCAGGATGAATTTCATCCTTTCATTGAAGCACTTCTGCCCCATGTCCGAGCCTTCGCCTACACATGGTTCAACCTGCAGGCCCGAAAACGAAAATACTTCAAAAAACATGAAAAGCGTATGTCAAAAGAAGAAGAGAGAGCTGTGAAGGACGAGTTGCTAAGTGAGAAACCAGAGGTCAAGCAGAAGTGGGCATCTCGACTTCTGGCCAAGTTACGGAAAGATATCCGACCTGAGTACCGAGAGGATTTTGTTCTTACAGTCACAGGGAAAAAGCCTCCCTGTTGTGTTCTTTCCAACCCAGACCAGAAAGGCAAGATGCGAAGAATTGACTGCCTCCGCCAGGCAGATAAAGTCTGGAGGTTGGACCTCGTCATGGTGATTTTATTTAAAGGTATTCCGCTGGAAAGTACTGATGGCGAGCGCCTTGTAAAGTCCCCACAGTGCTCAAATCCAGGGCTCTGTGTCCAGCCCCATCACATAGGGGTTTCTGTTAAGGAACTTGATTTATATTTGGCATACTTTGTGCATGCGGCAGGTAAGTGCCATGGTGAGAAGTCATTCCACTTTCTTATGTATGTTTCTTTCCTGATGACCTCTGCATCTGCTGGCTACCCCTGAACTCCCTTTGTTGTAGGTCACCTACTTATAGACAGTGTTGTTTGAAAGGAAAATCAAGGTCACAACCTAGGTGCTTGAGGGACCACCTTCATCAGGTGGAAAAGCGTAGCTTTGAGAGAATTTTCAGTAAGTTTTGTTTCTCTTCGTAAGTTGTGATAGTCAGGTGTTGGTAGTTGGATATGTATGTATTTAAATCACTTTTTTTTTTTAGATGATCAATGAAAGAAACTTCATACAAACTCTCGTTAGAAAGAGTATATTTTAACTGGCAAGTGATCTAGTTAAAAGCTCTCCGTTTGGAGTGAGGCAGTATTTTTAGTTTCTTTTCTTCTGGGAGTGTTTTTAACCTACTGGGGCCTGTGGAACCCCTTGCTAATTAACAAGAACGTTGGAGGTAAGATTATCAAATTGCTAATCATTTATAAAGAGGAGAGAATTACATTAATGCAAACTTTGGAACTTTGCATTTAGGAATTCTTAGTGTTGTCTAAGATAGCTAAGTAAAATACAAACCCACAAATTAATCGATGGCAAGGTTAATAGATGTAACCAGTTTGTCCAGTGCCAGAACACATTGAAAAAGTGATATTGATAATGGATTTAGTTATTGGCTTTGATTCATTGTAAGATTCTCTATTGTTGCAAAACCATTTTCAAGGTATGTTCTGCCTGTGCACATAACAGCAGTCAGTAGAATACAGGCTGAAACTATTAAAGACTGGATAAAATAATGCCTTTTTTTTTTTAACTTTGTTCTTTTCCTCTTGCTTTAGACAAAAGCTCATTGTATTTCGTGACAGCTCAGGTCTTGTGTAACTTGTTGATTTTTTTTTAAATATATGTACATATCAGTCTTGTTAGATTACTTTCATGACAGTTACTTGAGCCAGGCGGAAGAAAGAAGGTTGTGGAATCATACAAGTAGGTCGTTTAATTTATGCCTTTTTTTTTATTTTGAGGACGAGGAGAGAGATGTTACTTGTAAAAGCAAATGCTTTGCAGAAATATTTTAAATGGGAACTTAAAAAAAGTCCACAATTATTTTCCTCAATATATGTTGCCAGTTAAAATATACTCTTTCTGATGAGATAGCCCTCATCAATCATCTAAAAAAAAAAAAAAGTGATTTAAACACATGACGTAGTATCCAACATCTCTATTATTTCCCTCAGTGTATGTTCTAGAACTTTTGTTATCCATCTGTCCTTACATAAGAAACTGGAGAAATTAACTTTGCAAGCATGTCACATCATCATTTGCATTCTGTTGGCAGGGGATAGTTGAGTTTTTTAGAGAATGTGATCTGCAAGTGTTTCAAATATTTGGGTTTTTGAAAACGTATACTTAATTATAAGAAGCGCCTGTTGCTTTAGTCATTTCTGGATATCAAAAATGAAAAAGCAAAAGCTCTCAAATGATACTAAGCGGGAACAAGTAGCTCACTTTACCATTCCTTCAATTCTGTCCATACATTTTCGTCTATTCAAAATAAGCAGTCAAAATCAAAAAGTTATTGGCATATGTAAGTATAGTTTCTAGTAGGAAAGGGCCCATTTCAAACAAAGCCTGACTATTTAAAGTTCTTTCAGGGAGCAGTCTTTAAAACAATGGTTAATCTTTTCAATATGTAGAAAAGTAAATGATTTATGAGTTAGAGTAAATTTTCTAATGGGTCAGCAGGGGGAACTTGAGGATGCCAGCAGGTGAGACACATCATGATTCGTGCTTCCTACCAAGGTAACTTCAAGTGAAATAGCTGTTAAGTATTAGAAGCAAACATTTCCCATAGGCATAAGGAAATGCAGCCTTTGCAGCTATTGCTACTACCTTTATTTGTTTTTTGTTCTCGATGGTGTGTTACTGCACTACTGCTCTAAATCTTTTAGCTCTGGCAGACGCTGGTTGTCTCAGTACCCAAAGGGAAGTGTTGGTAAAATGACATATAGAAGATTGCTTAGGGGAGTTAGCATCCTTATTGCTTATGAAAGATTTATTGACAGTAACATGGATCAGACTACCGTTCGGTTTGGTTTTCCTGATGTATCCCAGAATCCCTTGTTAGGCCTGAACCTCAGCCAAGTGCTAGGCCATTGGCTTTCACCAGAGCGCAGTAATGGCTGCTTGATTCTCTGTGTGCGCAACGGGACGATTGCAACAGAAAATACCAAGGGCCTTTTGTCTGAAAATATTTTCAATTTGATTTAAGAGATTTAAAAGACCTGTTATTTGGGGAAGGGAGGCTGCCAATACAAATATGAGGTAGATTGGTCAACTTACATACAACTGATTTGACAAGCATCTGTTATAATACTGAAGATTTGTAAACACTAAACAATGTTTTTACCTCCTTAAAAGTTTTGAGAACTTGCCAGTATTGGCAGGAGGCAGAGACTCTGAAACGTGCTTCAAGAAACATGACAAATCACTGTGGCCTTTTCACCTGAAGAGTGTTCCCCCACCATTTCTTTGAAAATGTTGTATTGTTCCTTTTGAAATATCTCATCTCCCAGATGGTCACAGAAATGAGATTCCCTCCCCCCAAAAAAAAATTTCTAAAATGTACCCAATAACTTATTACTTTGTGCCTTGACCTCTTCTTGGGAAGTTGAAATCCTAGAAACATAGATGTGAATAAAAACTGAAAGTTAATGCTGAATCTTTTTTTTTTTTCTAACCAGAGGTGATTTGCTATAAGCCTTACTGAGATGCTAAGATACAATACATAAACTACATTCCAAATTTTCTCTCTAAATCCAGTGGCATTAGAACTGTGAATTTTGTGGCTGAGAAATAGTAACAAGTGTAATAAAATCAGAGTGATTCCACAAGCCAGAGAATTTCATCTCGTTAAAAGTATAAAAGAGTAAAACCAGCTTATGCCTTTAATTTGGTCTCTGAGTTGTCTTTCTTATGTATCATATGACAACTTGGAAATATGGTATTATAGCAAGTGGCTTTCTTTGTGGCCGTGTGATAGTAAAGCTAATTTATGGCCAGTCTTTATCAGATGATCTGTATCAGAATCTACAATATACCCGGCACGTTACCCGGCACGTGGCAAGGTCACAATTTAAGTTGTTAAGGTCATAACCTTAGCCACCAGGCATTTGACCTTTTAGATAAAGTTAACCTTTGTTCATTAGTAGGCACTCAACCGAGAACTTTCCTGTAGAGTTTTCTTTCTTTCCTCCTTTTTTTTCTTTCTTCCTTTCTCTCTCTCTCCCTCTCTCTATCCCTTCCTTCCTTCCTTCTTTCCTTCCTTCCTTCCTTCCTTTCCTTCTTTCTTTTTTTCAACTGCATCTGCATAACTTCCGGTAATATAATCAGATTTTAGAAAGGCTCTCAGTTGAGTTAAATTTTATAAGACTTTTAAAGGACTCATTTTTTTGGATAGAGAAATAAATTGCTGTATGTAGGCCATAGAATCATAAAGTCACCTTTTATTGTTGATAGTTATTACCTACTGTGGGACAGAATGAAAGCTCTCAGGCAGCTGTGTGGAGACATTTAGAAACTAAAATTAAACAAATGAAGTTACGTTTAATTCAACTAAAGCTTTTGCTAATTTTCAAGTGGCTTTAGGCCCAAATGCTCAATTACAAAGAGCACCTTCACTTTTTGAAATGACAAATTTCACAGTTTCTTCAGCGGTCTTAAAGTTGACTTTGAAGACATATAAATAGCCAAAACCTGCCAGGTAATTGCTGTAATTGTTAATTAGTTACTGACAGAGCAAATTGAATTAGTCGTAATGGTGGCATGAGTACTGGGAAGTTTCAAGATAGAAAGTGAATTTTTTTTTTTTTATTTTGCACAGAAGTTACTGATGGCTTTCAGACCTTTCCCCATTTTTTTTTTTTTTTTTTGGTTAGGACTAGAAATAACAAAGGTTTCTTCATTCACCGAAAGGGCTGTTACCATATTTAGGAAGTCTGATACCTGTCCTGTAAACTTGCATGACAGGATTACTCTTTACTGTGGTACCTGTACCATTTTGTTCGCTTATGTATACTGTCATGAATGCTCAGTTTAAATTATTTACATTACTGCTAGCTTTGCTCTGAATCACTCCATATTATTCCACTTCAAGCAAGAGAGAAATGCTCCCATTCAGGTGCATTTTAGTTTTATTTTGGCTCTGTGATTACCATTCCTTCAGATAGTAATAGAGAGAGTCATGATATGTAGATAGACCAGATGGTCATGTTGACAGATTGAGAATTCACTTCCTACTGCTCAGAGCAGGTGTAAGATTAGGAGTGTCTGTGTATAAGTGTGTGTGTGTGTGTGTGTGTGTGTGTGTGTGTGTGTGCGTGCTCGCGCACATCCAGGCTATACATGGAATGCTGTTTAGAGGAGTGGGAATGAGTTTAAAAATATTTTAATAGAATGTAACTACATGTTTAAGGTTAGAGTATAATGCAGGATACTATTACGCTTTTAAAAATAATGTTTGATGCAGCTTACATTCTAGGCAAAATCAATTAGGATGATTTCTTCATTTTTTTAGGTAGGTTGCCACATTTATTTATGGCAGCACTGTGTGTGAGTATTAAATTCACTGTATTCTGTTCTTAGGCATAGATGTGTATGTGTGTTTACACTCAAGTCTAGGACTATACATTATGTAATGAAACTCCTTCAGTTGCTTAATAAATTCCTAGTAGCAAGCTGTGAAGTGAATTTCTGTAATTTATGATCATAAAGTTTGAAAAAAGGATAAAACTAACACATAGTGATATTTAAAATCAAAAGAGTAAGTACCACCATGTTTCAGAATTATAATCTAATAGTAAGCTCATACTGGATATTTTTTTATTTGACTGATTGGTCTACTGTAAATTGCTGGTAGATGTTTATAGTTTTTGAAAGTTTTACTTAATTTTTTTTTCATAGGTGATAGCACTACCCACATCTGAGATACAACTCACTTTTATATCCTTGAGTGTTTTTCTGTGTAATATGAGAACAGTAACAATATCTTTTATCTAGGATGTATTAACAATATCCCTTATCTAGAATGTGGTTATATATATATATATATATATATATATATATATATATATATATATATATATATATATATATGGAAATTCAAAGATAGAATATATAGGAATCAGGAGAAAGTTCCTCTGGAGTAGATTAGTGAGCAGAGGGCAACTCATTTTATGACTGAGAGGTTTGAGTGTTGGTTAGAAATTTCCCAATGCTGCTGGCTTAGATTTGCCTGTCTTCTTTTCCACCCAGTGATGAATAGCATTAATTTAAACCTATTTAGGTCTAGTGTGGGAGAAACCACAGCCTTTGTTGTGGTCACTGCTGTACACAGTAGGTCTGGGTGTTTCACTTGGTTAAAGCCTCAAGCTGCTTCCAGAGGACTTAGGACAGACTGCCGCTGTTTTAAAACTTGCACAGAAGCAGCAACAATTCTAATTGTTCACAAATGTTAATATAGATTATTATTAAAAAACAATTTTGAGGATTAAAGTAGAAGAGAAAACACAAAGCGCAGATGGGATGAGGGAAATGCTAGACACCAGCTCATCATCATCCCAGCCATGCTTTCCCATGGTTATTTAGAGGTTTGAGCTTACTTTTAAACATAGTAGAAATTGTACTTCTTAGGGGGGTGTGGAGTAAAGGGAAAGAAGTCAGGCAAAGAATGAATTGACATGCTTTACCGTGTGAAACATAAAACGGGTCTTAATTGCAAATGGAGAGGTTCTAAGATGTATTTTGGTTTAAGTAGTGACTGTAAAAAGATCCTGAGCAACAAGGTATCAGTTACGGAATTTTATAATCCATCTTCTCACAGTTCTTTTTGTACAACTTGTTTCAGATTAAGATTAATTGCAACTTTTTAAATTCCTTTTTAAAAAATATTTTTATTTATCATTAATGAGAGGAATAGGGAGAAAGAGAGAGGGAGGGAGAGAGAGAGAGGGAGGGAGGGAGAGAGAGAGGGAGGGAGAGGGAGAGACAGAGAGAGGGAGAGGGAGAGACAGAGAGAGAGAGGGAGGGAGGGAGAGGGAGGGAAGGAGAGAGAGAATGAGAGATAGAGGAGAATGAGAATCAGACTTCACTCTTCACTATAGTACATGTACTGTACTGCCGGAGACTGAACTCAGGGCTTCGTACTTGAGAGGCCAATGCTTTATCCACTGTGCCACCCACCTCCTGGACCATGCAATGTTCCTACTGTAATTTTTAGAAAAAAATAATTGCTCAAGTTCACCCCCTCACTCCCATCTCTGTCTCTTTCTTTCCGTCTAGCTAGAGGCACTGTGGTAAGCATTCATTTAGAACATTTTTGAGATATTTATTTGTTGTTGTTATTATTACTATCACTTTGCTTGTCAAAGGTAATTAACACCCCCCCCCTTGGCTGTCTCTCACTAAGGAAACTTTAAGATAGAAATCACTGATTATAGTTGTAGTATCCTTGAACTTAGCAGAGTTCTTGAGTTGCTACTGAAGCTCCTGAGATAGAAATAACTCCCTCTTGCCTCAATTTCCCCAAAATATTAGAGAACTGAATTTCATGTTGTTTTATCAACATGAAATTCATGTTTTGTTATCATTATAGTATAATAGTGTTTTGTTTTTTTTTTTGGCCTGGACTAGATTAACTTTGGGAAAGAGAAATTCATTTCTGCTATACATATTGGAGAATGTTGGCCTTGGGAATTTCATTTATTGTTAATCCCAGGCTCAGTAACGATTAGGATGGTCATGGTTGATATGACATACTCTTAATGTTCTGTTGAGAACTTTACGTGACGTCTCTTCACGTCTTTTACATTCTACTGTCCTAGTGGCAGATATTTTGACCTAGGTCTGTTGAAAGTAAAGGGGATGAATGGAAGAAAGGAAGGCAAACAACTTTTTTTTTTTGTAATTGTTACTAGGGCTTTATCACTCTGTGCTGATATCTTCAGATACACACACTGAATAAAAAAAGAAAAAAGGGGGTGAGGGTAAACACACAGTAGCTTCCCCTAGTCTGGTGGGCAGGAACCTGGCTTGGCTGCATGTCAAGGCAAGTTCACCATACCCGTGAACTATTTTGCTGGCCATGGACAACTTTTATTGAGACTCCTTTGCAGCAGGTGCTGTACAGAGTTTTGCATACAATGCAGCTTTCATTTTTATTTTTATGCTTTTTAAACTCAAACTGCACTGTGAATAATTAAAGTACTTCCATTTGAATGGATGAACATGAAGTCTCAGATTGGCCAAGTGATTTGCACAGAACAAGATTAGGCTCAGGCCTTCTAATTTGAAAAGTCTATGTTCTTAAAAAGAAAAAAAATCAGACCATTCTTTTAAAAAATATTCATTTATCCCCTTTTGTTGCCCTTATTTTTTACTGTTGTAGTTTTTATTGTTGTTGTTATTGATGTCCTTGGATAGGACAGAGAGAAATGGAGAGAGGAGGGGAAGACTGAGAGGGGGAGAGAAAGATAGACACCTGCAGACCTGCTTCGCCGCCTGTGAAGCAACATCCCTTGCAGGTGGGGAGCCGGAGGCTCGAACCCGGATCTTTACACCAGTCCTTGCACTTTGTGCCACATGCGCTTAACCCGCTGCGCTACTGCCTGACTCCCACAGACCCATTTTATATCCCTCTTTTCATCGTGCTTTTTTGGAGTTGGATGCCATTTAAATGCTACCTACTTTGAGTCAAAGGGGATATGTAAAATCAATGTCTAAATAATTTCCCACAGAAGTATTTTACTATACAGTTTAGATCTTAGACATAGAATAAGGCCACATTGGTTAGGAGAAGGAGAGATTGACTTTTACTTTTCCGTGTTGGTGTAAAAAAAAAAATCTGGAATAACTTGTTTTTTTCTTGTTTTTAAAATGCTAAGATTTACTGAATAGGGACATTATGACAAAAGTTTCAGTTTTTTTAAAGATAAAATATAGTGGGTTTAGATGCTTTGAAAAGTCACTGAGAAAGCAAATGCGAAAAAATCATAATTGCACGTTAAATAATCAGAATTGCACATAGTGGATTTTAAAACATATTTTCAAAATATATTTCAAAATCTCCTTAATGATTAGATGCAGATATTTAAATTCACTTTTTTTCTCCAAAATCTTTTTGATTATGGCCTTGAGTACAATTATTTAGGAAAGAGCATTCTGTTTTTTAGTTTTAAATTATGTTGATTAGATTAAAGCCTTTTAAAATATAAAAGATGAAAGCAAAAAAAAAAGGAAGAAAACTTACCTATTTCCTTACATAATTGGTGTATTGACTAATTTATTTAGTACCCTTATTTGAATTCCTTTAAACTTAGGCAAAATTAGTTCTTCATAACTTCAGTGCAAGATTCTTGACCTCGACTCAACATGAATTTTCTAACTGTAAGTATGAAGAAGACAGTAATATAATTTATACTATAGGGATTTATTTTTTACATATTTATTAACTCTTGTTATGAGTTACTCATGTTATTCACTCTGTGGTAGACTTCTGAGGTTTATTCAAAAACAAGATGCTGAACTAAACTTTTTAAATAAAAATAACAAGAAATAACTTCTGTGACTTGTTTCTTATAGTCCAAAATAACTGATGAGTTTCACAACATACGGGTTTCCAGAGCATTTAGGTTCCAAATATTTTATCGTCTATTTTTGAATGCTCCAGTTGTTTAAAAATGAAATAGAAATGACACAAAAATTTTAAAAAGTATTATTTAAACATTTGTATGTATGTTTGTGTAGCATCTGCCATTGTCAGGCTGTTGTCCTTGTTGCTATGGTTTGGGTGATTTTGTTTCCTTTTGTAATTTTGCCAGCTCATGACTGAATAATGCAGCATGTTCACACTACTGGGGAAGATGTATCTTTTGTGAGTCATAAAGTTTGATCTCAGTGGTAAATTTTGGTAAGGAAAGGTACTTGTCATGGAACACTAGGAAATACGGAGCTTAAAAATAAAATTTACATTTATTATTTTTTTAAATCAGGGATGTATTACTGAATGTAGGAACTATCTGGTCTGTGTTAGGTGCCTCCCTGCTTCATTGGAAGCATTTAGAATTCTGTGTATGTTAATCTTGAAAGGATTAGTTATCTAATTTTAAGCTCCTCCATAAAGTGAATATTGCACATACTGCAATTCCATCATTGTCACTTTCAAACATTCCATTGCCATTCAAAAGATCTGACATTACAAGTCCTTAGGTTGACAAATTCTCATCAACTTTCGTGAAAATTTTGGCTGCAGAAGGAATAAAGTCAAAGGAGGGCCATCGACAGATGGAATTCAGTGTTGAGATGATATCAAGCCCTTCTTCGTGGCATTTTTAGACATTCCAAATGAATAACAAATGGAGCTGCTTAAAGAGCTTACTATAGAATAAGTAATTAAGGGGGAGGGAGGTAGCGCAGCGGATTAAGCGCATGTGGCGCAAAGCCCAAGGACCAGCATAAGGATCCGTGTTCGAGGCCTTGGCTCCCCACCTGCAGGGGAGTTGCCTCACAGGCAGTGAAGCAGCTCTGCAGGTATCTCTTTCTCTTCTCCTCTCTGTCTTCCCCTCCTCTCTCTATTTCTCTCTGTCCTATCCAACATCGAACATCAACAATAACAATAATAACCACAACAAGGGCAACAAAAGGGGGGAAAATGGCTTCCAGGAGCAGTGGATTCATGGTGTGGGCACTGAGCCCCAGCAATAACCCTGGAGGTAAAAAAAAAAAAGTATAAGTAATTAAGATATTGTGTATCTCCATGTGAACCTTAGCAGCTATGAAAACAGCTGTTAAGGGTTCCGATATAATGGCAGATTGCAATCAAGATCATGAATGTCATTTATGCTGACTGCAATTCATCAATAATGTTAGATGTCAAAACATTTTATGGAAAACAGTGCATACCTGAGAATATATGTTTTTAGCATTAAGTAAAAGGTAAACAGGTTACAGATATTTAAGACAGGTAAGCATTCTGGATGAGATTTTGGCAGAAGCTTCAATGTCTCATGGTATAACTATAGCAAGGTTTTCACATGGGCACACATTACAGATTATTAAGTCACTAAAGTTTCTGATTGATTTATTTAGTTGACTTTTTCTCCCCTCCAAAGGGTAGAAGTCCTTTTTTGGAGAGTAAGTTTCAAGTAACTTGTGAGAATGGATTCTTTGTAACTTGATATACTGTTTAACAGCATAACTATTGTTGTAGGTTCTAGTCAGGGAAAGATAGTCCTTGCAAACTTTTACTGTATGGCCTCTTAATATGTGACAGGACTTTTATTAAGAATTCTTTTTCTTTTCTTTTTTTTGCCTCCAGAGTTACTGCTGGGGCTCAGTGCCCGCACCATGAATCCACTGCTCCTGGAGGCCATTACTTCCCCCTTTGGTTGCCCTTGTTGTTTATTGTTGTTATTACTGCCTTTGTTGTTGGATAGGACAGAGAGAAATGGAGAGAGGAGGGGAAGACAGAGAGGGGGTGAGAAAGATAGACACCAGCAAACCTGCTTCACTGCCTGTGAAGCGACTCCCCTGCAGGTGGGGAGCCGGGGGCTCAAACCAGGATCATTACTCTGGTCCTTGCACTTTGCGCCACGTGCGCTTAACCTGCTGCGCTACCCTCCGACCCCCAAGAAGTCTTTCTTCTTTTAAGTGTGCTTTGGAAGCTCCTCCCCTCCCAACCCACTCAAGAATTAGTTTGATTTTAAAGAAGATTCCTAAGAATTAAGAAAAAAAAAAAATCTCAGCTCACTTACTGTATAGACAGAAGTTTTTTCTTTGAGGGTTGGCGGTGGCGCAGCGGGTTAAGCACAGGTGGCACAAAGCACAAGAAGCGGTGGAAGGACCCCAGTTCGATCCCCTGGCTCCCCACCTGTGGAGGACTCGCTTCACAGGCGGTGAAGCAGGTCTGCAGGTGTCTCATCTTTCTCCCCCTCTGTCTTCCCCTCCTCTCACTGTTTCTCTCTGTCTATCCAACAACAACGACAACAATAATGGGAACAACACCACTGATAAATAACAAGGGGGGTGGGATGGCCTCCAGGAGCAGTGGATTTGAGGTGTGGGCACCAAGCCCCAGCGATAACCCTGGAGGCAAAAAAAAATATTTTTTTTTAAAGAAAAGGTTCTGGAATTCATAATTTTAGATTTCTACAAAATAAAAGCTGGAATAAAAATTAACAGAAACTTGGCACCTTACTGAATGTCTGCAGTTCTTTCAGGAGTTAGGATATTGCCCTCTTAAATGTTAGGCTTGAAGAGCTAATTGTTCTACAGATAGTGGCCTCTTCCTTCAGAAAAGATGTCACAGGGAGTCGGGCAGTAGTGTAGCGGGTTAAGCACAGGTGGCACATAGTGCAAGGATCAGCGTAATGATCCCGGTTCGAGCCCCCGGCTCCCCACCTGCAGGGGAGTCGCTTCACAAGTGGTGAAGCAGGTCTGCAGGTGTCTTTCTCTCCCCTCTCCCTCTTCCCCTCCTCTCTCCATTTCTCTCTGTCCTATCCAGTAACAGCGACATCAATAACTACAATAATAAAACAACAAGGGCAACAAAAGTGAATAAATAAATAAAAAATATTTAAAAAAGAAAAGATGGCACACATGCTAAATGAATAAATGTAATCCTTTGTACTTTTACCTCCTACATTTTAAAGCTATGGTGACTTGATTTCTCTAGAAAGGCCAGCGGTTTCATACAGAAAGCTTTGTACCATTAATTCCTCAAAGAGACAGACATTTTTGGTTTTTCTAGATAGAACTAGCTGCTTACATTTTGACTTTTTTTTTGTTTCGTTTTTCATTTGCACCTCCTAGGTGCTGGGGTGGGGTGATGCTGAATAAAAATTGAGGCCCTATCATGAGACAGCAGAATTGGAGGGAAACAGATCGGAGAGGAGACATTTATGCTTTTGACCCTTTACTACCAATTACCTTGTTTAGATGTGAGGAAAGGGCCGTATCCTAGTGCATTGGGCTTTGCACTAGAGCATTCTGTGAGGGACTTCTTAAACACTTGGAACCCTTCAAGGAGTTTATGTTTCCGGGTGCCATTTCAGAGGACTAGCTTTATTGGCTTTCTCAATTGTGGGTATGGTTTTCTGTGGGTTTCTTTGTTTTTATTTTGTTTTGTTTTATTTTATTTTTCTTTTGGACGTCTCCAAGCTTTTGGAGAAGTTTTCATGATGCCTTATTGGTGGCACGGAGAGGTCACAGATGACTTTTCTTGTGGGTTATTCTTGTTAGTCAGGAAACAGTGGTTTGGAGTTTGTTAGCTTCTCAAAGTCATGCCAGCAGTAAGTGGCAAAGTCAGAGATAAAGCCAGATCAGTCAAACCTCAGACTTGTGAACCTCTATAGTATTGACATTGGCTTTCTTATGCATTCATTTACTAGATCTTTGCATGAACTTTATATTTTAGGAAGGGAAACATTTAAAAAAATTATTATCTTTATTTATCAGATAGAGACAGTCAGAAATTGAGAGGAAGTGGGGGGGGGAGGGAGAGAGACAGAGAGCCAGTCACCTGTAGTCCTGCTTCAATACTTGTGAAGCTTTCCCCCTGCAGGTGGGGGTGGGAAGCATTTAAAAAAATATTTTAATTTACTTATTATTGGATAGAGACAAAGAGAAATTTAGAAGGGAGAGGTAGATAGAGAGGGAAAAAGAGACCCCTGCAGTTCTGCTTTACCACTAATGAAGTGTACCCCTGTAGGCCGGGGCCAGGAGCTTGAACCCAGGTTCTTGGGCACTGTATTATGAGTGTTTCACCAGGTGCGCCACTGCCTGGCCCCTGGGAAGTGTTTTATATCAACAGTTGCCATTATACAGGTGAGGAAACAGAGTCTGAGTATATGCTTAGTAAGTGGTTAGGGTTAGGAACTAGACCAGACCTTTCATGCCCTATTTTTATGTCTAAGATGTCCCCTAATATATAAGGCTCTTTAAGTTCTTTCCCTGAATTTATGGATGGGGTACAATATACACACCAGTGCTAAAAACCATAGATTTTTTTTTTTCTCTTAAATTTTAAAAGTAGCAAGAAACTAGAGATCTTTCTGGTTTGTCCATAGGTTCAGCATTTCATATATGGAAGGCAAATTAGAGAAAATGTTAATTAAAATTTTTATGAGTGGCAGGAAGGGAGGGACAGAGAAAGAGAGACCAAACCACCACACAGCTTATTGCATATGGAGGTACCGGAGATAGAACCTGGGGCCTCTGGGACCTCAGGCTTGCAATCCTGGGCTTCTACCATTGTGATATTTCCCTGGCTTGGAAAACTTTCTTTTATATGCCGGGAAACTAAGTTCATGCATCTCAGGAGCTCAAGAGATAGAAGATTCTTGGTGAACTGAAGAGTCACTGTGGCTCGTCATTATGATGTCCCACAAAGCCGATACGTTTTTTAGCTGCTGTTGGCACAGAGGATCAATTTTAGTTGCTGTTACTGACCAATTCTGGCATGTCATGGACAGTTGAGCACTTACTACCCATCAGGTACTGTGCTGAGTGCTAAAGGTTGAGAACTGAAGAAAATACTATGAGCTGATGTTATCTTAGATTCATTTCATCAGACATCAAAACTTCAAACATTTGTGTTTTTAAACTAAAACACTTTCAACTAATGACTGTGTGTGTGTGTGTGTGTGTGTGTGTGTGTGTGTGTGTGACTGAGAGAAGCAGAGAGAGTGAAGGCGACCACAGCACTGAAGCCCCCTTTAGCGTGGTAGGGGCTAGTCTGGAACCTGGGTCTCACATGACAAAGCAGCACACTACCCGGTTGAGCTAGTTCATCAGCCCATTGTGTCAGGTTTTGTGTTTGCAGAGCCACTTGCTGATAATTGCCTTTTAATCATACAGTCGGTGTATACTGAGACATTCTACAACTTGACATTCTTTCTGTTAAGTGTTAACTTTTTGTTGTCTTATGTCGGATGGATATCTCTATAAAGGGAAAGAAATCCAAGCAGGACAGGGCACAGGTGGTTTCTATTAATTGATAGTTCACTGTAGCCTACTTTCTTTAGAGAAAGCTGCACAGAAAAGTTCTATTTCTCATCTTAAGGAGATAGCTGGCTGAACTAGAAGAGAAAATTATAGGCAAACCAAACTGCAGGAGAAGGAAGACAAAAGCAGGAAGGAAAAGAAAGATCTTGGAGAACTCATTATGGTGAATTCACTTAGCAGTTGGTAGCAGTTATCAGAGCACAGCCAACTACCACACGCCTAAGCCCCTGAATTCTCTCTTTGGCTCCTCTCTCTCTGAAGAAAGTTCACAATCTTAAGACTTTTATACTGAAGTGGCTTCTAAGTTGTCTGAGGTCTCAAGCTTCTTTGCCTTTCTTCCTCTTGTTAAAAGAAAACAGATACATATCACATCCAGATAGCAAGCTTGTAAGGGGTCCTATATGTGTGAGTGTGTGTTAGTGTGTTAATGGGACAGCTGTGAGGGTCTTCTGGGAAAGTGTGTACAGATGGTGACTGGTAAGAGAAGAACTAGTGCATGTCTGATAAGTGAAATACAAACAACAACAGCAAAAACATGGTGTTCTCAAACTGTATATTGGGGTATTTTTGTTGTTCTGTGTTGTAGCAGCTTGTTGTCTAATCTGAAAGTGAATTTATTAGTATTTGTGGGTTTTTTTTTTTTTTTAGAGTGGAGAACAAATGACTTGTTGTGGAGTTATAGCAAAAGGCATAAAATGTGCTTGTCACATTAAAAATGGCATGGGATGGTCATAGAAACTCAGTCTGAGCATTGTATATAAAAATGGCAGTGACATGTGGGACTTAATGAAACTCCAGACAGTTCTTTGTTTTATACTTAAAACAAAGAATTCTTAGAAGGTTAACAGTTCAGTTCCTTCAGGGATAACTAGGTTGACTTCAGATTAAATAACTCACTAGGATGCAAATACCAGAATTTGCCCAATGATTTAAAAAAAATTATTTATTCCCTTTTGTTGTCCTTGTTTTATTGTTGTAGTTATTATTGATTTTGTTGTTGTTGGATAGGACAGAGAGAAATGGAGAGAGGAGGGGAAGACAGAGAGGGGAGAAAAAGAGAGACACCTGCAGACCTGCTTCACCGCCTGTGAAGCGACTCCCCTGCAGGTGGGGAGCCGGGGGCTCAAACCGGGATCCTTACGCCGGTCCTTGTGCTTTGTGCCTCATGCGCTTAACCCACTGCGCTATAGCCCGACTCCCTGCACGATGATTTTTAACAATATTTGAAGTTTAATAATCTTGTTTCTTTTAAAAACTGCTTTATTTATTTTGGATAAAGACAGAGAAATTGGGAAGGAAGGAAAGGGGGCATAGAGATGGAGAGAGAAAATGATAACCTGCGGCATCACTTTACTGCTTGTGAAACTTCCTCCCCCTGAAGGTGAGGACTGGGGATAGGAAACTGGCTCCTTGTGCGTGGTAACGTGTGCTCAACCAGGTGTACCACAGCCTGGTCCCTACCTCTTGTTTGCAAATAACAAAACGTTAACGCGTTTGAAAGCTGTTTTCGCTCCTTATCTTTAGGTTCGCTGCATCCTACCTCTCCCATGCTTTATATTCTTTTAAGTCTTTTGACGAGTGCTCTGTAGGTTTGACCTTAAGCCTGTCTTCTTTAATCTCCCCCCGTTTTTTTCTTTTTGTACTCAAAATCAAACTGGCGTATTAATGATAAACAGCCTTCAGTAATGCTGTATATTTATAAATGCTGTATCTTCAGTTTAGAATGATGAGTCTGCCGTGCCCCCCCTCCCGTTTTGTAGACGTTTATTTAGAAGATAATTGTTTCAGACTAGTCTCGTCTTAGAACAACATTCAGAAAAGCAGTTCCTTGCCTTTCAGTTTGAAACGAGTCCACAGTTGCAGGTTCTTTATTGCACATCAATCCACTGCTCCTGGAGACCATTTTTTTTTCCTTTTGTTGCCCTGGTTGTTTTATTGTTGTTGTAGTTATTATTATCGCTGTAATTGATGTCGTTGTTGTTGGATAGGACAGAAAGAAATGGAGAGAGGAAGGGAAGATAGAGAGGGGGAGAGAAAGATAGACACCTGCAAACCTGCTTCACTGCCTGTGAAGCGACTTCCCTGCAGGTGGTGAGTTCGGGGCTTGGACCCAGATCCTCATGCTAGTCCTTGCGTTTTGCGCCACTTGCTTAACCCGCAGCGCTACCGCCCGACCCCCTGCAGGTTCTTAACTAGGATTTTGTTTCAGTAAACTCGGATGCATCAGCCATGGATTCTTGAACTGTACAGGGAGGAACTGAACTCTGTGAGGGGTTAGAAGAGTAAGGCACATGCACATAGTGTTATACCAATGTGCCATGCTGCCCGCAAGATCCCTTTCACAACCGCATGCAGTATTGAATGTTCTTTTTTGTAACCCAGGCAGTAACAGTCTTTAAGTAAGCATTAGTTGTATTTAGACACATCTGAGATAATTTGAGTTAGTTATCCTTCTGGATTGAGTTAACCAGTGAGCACAGCTAACCTAGAAATCGGAGAGGGCACGCACGAAGATAGAAATAACAGTTTTGGGGTGTGAGGCATGCAGGAGCTCCTTGTCTTCCTGTGTAAATCCATACCCAAATTTCATTTTATTTTGCCTCCACGGTTTTCACTAGGGCTTGGCGCAGGAATTATGAATCCACCGTTCTGGGCAGCCATTTTGTTTCCCCTTTTTTATTGGGTAGGACAGAGAGAATTTGAGAGAGGAGGGGCACTAGAGAGGGAGAGAGAAAGACAAACACCTGCAGACATGCTCCACCGCTTGTGAAGCGTCTTCCCTGCAGGTGGGGAGCCAGGGGCTCGAACCCAGATCCTTGTGCTGTCTTTGCCCTTAGTACTATGTGCGCTTAACTAGGGGCACAGCCACCGGGCCCCCCCAACCCACATTTTACATTGTGGTATACATATAGAATTTTGGTCTTTTTCTTGCATTATTCTTTCTTTCTTTCTTTCTTTCTTTCTTTCTTTCTTTCTTTCTTTCTTTCTTTCTACAACAATGACCGCAATAATAACTACAACAATAAAACAAGGACAACAAAAGGGGCTAAATAAATAAAGATAAAAAAATTAAAAAATAAAAAGAATCCACTGCTCCTGGAGGCAATTGCTGCCCTTGTTGTTTGTCATTGTTGTTGTTGTTGGATAGGACAGAGAGAAATGGGAAGAGAATGGGAAGACAGAGAGGGGGAGAGAAAGACACCTGCAGACCTGCTTCACTGCTTGTGAAGGGACTCTTCTTGAGTGGGGAGCCATGGGCTGGAACCGGGATCCTTACACTGGTCCTTTCTCTTTGCACTTAACCCAGTATGCTACCATCCGGCCTTTCTGCCTTTCTTCCTTTCTCTCAAAGATTTTATTTATTTATTAATGAGGAGAGAGAAAAAGAATCAGCCCCCACTTTGGTACATGTTCTGCTGGGGATTGAATTCAGGACCTCATGCTTAAAAGTCAACACTTTTATCCACTCTGGCGTCTCCTGCACCACTGAATTATTTCTTCCTACCTGAAAAGTTTTCACCTACTTTTTAGTGGCTATTTACCTGAAATTTGATCTGAGGACTCATTTCCCTGCACCCCCCGTGGCATACTATTAGTACTGTTTTGGTACTGAGCACCAGCACTCCCTGTACCTTCATAAAATGACCTGTGCTTTGGGCTGTATTCATTTTTGTCTGCTCCATGAAGAGGTGCCTTGGACCCAGCATTTAGCCTTTGTTCAGCATCTTTGTTGAACGATGACTACATGAGAACTTTGGGTCAACTAGATAACATATTGGAAAATAACATTTCAGAAAAGTCATAATGCAGGGGCCGGGAGGTAGCATAGCAGGATAAGCACATGGCTCAAAGCTCAAGGATCCCAGTTCGAGCCTCTGGCTCCCCACCTGTGGGGGGGTGGGTTGTCACCTCACAGGCAGTGAAGCAGGTCTGTAGGAGTCTATCTTTCTTTCCCCATCTATGTCTTCCCCTCCTCTCTTGATTTCTCTCTGTCCTACTCAACAGCAATAACAACAATAAGAACAACAAAGGCAACAAAATGGGAGGAAAAATGGTCTCCAGGAGCAGTGGATTTGTGGTGCAGGCACTGAGCCCTCCAGCAATAACCCTGGAGGCAAAGGAAAAAAGAAGTAATGATGCATTTTCCTATGTTTATTTTTTTTTTATTTGAATTTCTTTATTACAGGCTTAATGTTTTACAGTGGACAGTAAATACAGTAGTTTGTACATACATAACATTTCCCAGTTTCCCACACAACATCACAACTCCTATGCTTTTTTATGGAAAAGTATGTCATGACTTCTCCAGCAAACCAGTAGTTTGGGGGTGTTCACCTGAGAACTGATGTTTAGCCAGTTTTGATTCTCTAAATGACTTTGTCTTCTCACCTCTGTGGTGTTGACTGATTTGTATTTCTTCACAAACTCAAAATGTCATGCTTACCTACAGGAATTATTGATAGGTGAATAACTATAGTTCTGAAAATAAGAGTGACTTGCTTTTTCAGCTGAGATCCTAGTTTGGACTTTATATAAATTGTTTAGCTTGGGGAGATACAGTATCTGGATGTAACAGAATTTGATAGCCTTTGCTTCAGTTTGTATGTGAGGACATCTTTATTTTTTTAGAGATATATTTAAATTTTTTTAAAAATTTATTTATTTTCCCTTTTGTTGCTATTGTTCTTCATTGTTGTTGTAGTTATTATTGATGTTGTTATTGACGTCGTCGTTGTTGGATAGGATGGAGAGAAATGGAGAGAGGAGGGGAAGATAGAGAGGGGGAGAGAAGACAGATACCTGCAGACCTGCTTCACCGCCTGAATCAACCCCATAACACGTGGGGAGCCGGGGGCTCGAACCTGGATTCTTACACCAGTCTTTGTGCTTTGCGCCACATGCGCTTAACCACTGTGCTACTGCCTGACTCCCAGAACATCATTTAAAAAATATGTATGTATATATATTTATTTATTTATTCCCTTTTGTTGCCCTTATTATTTTATTGTTGTAGTTATTGTTGTTGTTGATGTCTTCCTTATTGGATAGGACAGAGAGAACTAGAGAGAGGAGGGGAATACAAAGGGGGAGAGAAAGACAGACGCCTGCAGACCTGCTTCACCGCCTTTGAAGCGACTTCCCTGCAGGTGGGGTGCCGGGGGCTCGAACCGGGAGCCTTAAGCCAGTCCTTGTGCTTTGAGCCCTGTGCGCTTAACCCACTGTGACACCGCCCCACCCCTTACATATGTACGATTTCATCACCACTCTGGACCATGTCTATTTCAGAGAGAGAGGTGAGAAAGTAGAGACACCATAGCACTAGCTGGAAGCTTCCTCCAGTGCAGTAGCTCTGCCTACGTTGTTCTTTGAACCTGGGCTGTGTGAATAGCAAGACACATGTTTGGTCTACCTGGATAGCTATCTTTGCTGATCCACTGTGAACTGTTATTTTATTTTTGGTGCCGGAAATTCAATTATGTCTGATACTGCCACTCATTGCTGATATCATCTTTCTTCTTTTGTAATTTTAGAAAGTGACAGAGAGAAGGGCCTGCTGGAGTGGGGGTGGGCAGAGACAGAAGAGAATGAGAGACAGCATATCACTGCTTCATAGTTCATGAAGCTTCCTCTGGTGCCTTGCATGATGGTATGATGGTCCCAAGTGGTGCTGGGGGTTCAGATCTGGGTCTTTATCGCACGTGGTGAAGTATGCACTTCATGGAGAAAGCTCTCCCGCCATCCCACTGTTGAACTTTTTTTGTCTTCATAGTGGCTTCACTGTTCTAGGCTAATATATATACATATACATATACATATACATATACATATACATATACATATACATATACATATACATATACATCAGAAAAAGAGAGAGAGACAGGGAAAGACAGACACCACAGCACCAGTTTCCCCCAGTAGAATGGAAGGCAGGTTTAACCCTGGGTTCCATGCATGATAACCCACTATTATATTTTTCTTACCCAGGCTTATAGCTGGGTCCCTGTAGCACAGAAGCTCCACCGATGCCAGTGGCTATTCATTTCCTTCCTTCCTTGCTCTCTCTTTGTCACTCTTTCTCATTTCTTTCACAGTCTTTCTTCCTCTCAACTTAAAAAAATTATTATCTTTATTTATTTATTGGATAGAGACAGCCAGAAATCAAGAGGGAGGGGGGGGATAGAGAGGAAGAAAGACAGAGGGACACCTGCAGCCCTGCTTTACCACTCATGAAGCTTTCCCCCTGCAATTGGGGGACTGGGGACTCGAACCTGAGTCCTTGTGCATTGTAACGTGCGCTCAACCAGGTACACCACCACCCGGCCCCTCTCAAATTTCTTTTTAAATATTTTGTTTGTTTTGGATAGACACAGAAATTGAAGCCTCCCCCTCCACTCCCCGCTGGTGGGGACTGGGGCTTGAATCTAGATCAGTGCACACTGGGAGTTGGGTGGTAGCATAGCAGGTTAAGTGACGGTGGCGCAAAGCACAAGGACTGGTGTAAGGATCCCGGTTCAAGCCCCCAGCTCCCCACCTGCAGGGGAGTCGCTTCACAAGCGGTGAAGCAGGTCTGCAGGTGTCTATCTTTCTCTCCCCCTCTCTGTCTTCCCCCTCCTCTCTCCATTTCTCTCTGTCCTACCCAACAACCACGACGACATCAATAATAATAATGACAACAACAATAAAACAAGGGCAATAAAAGGGAAAAAATAAGTAAATATTTAAAAAAAAAAATAAGGGATCAGTGCCCACTGGGACACATGCAGTGTGCCCAGCCCCTTCATTATTTTATTTATTTATTTATTTTTGAAAGATGAGAGATGAAAATGGTGATAAGAGAAACAAAGGGGAAAGACATCTGCAACACTGTTCTTTCTGCCATTCAGGAAGCGTCCCCCTGTGCAGGCGGGGGCTGGGCCTTGAACTAAGGTCCCTGTGTGTGTCAGTGCATCTGCTCTCCCAGATAGATGCCCGCAGCTAAATGAATTTTTTAAATTGATTTAATAATGATGGACAAGACTGTAGGATAAGAGGGGGTACAATTGCACACAATTCTCACCACCAGACTTCCATATCCCATTCCCTCCTTTGGTAGCTTTCCTGTTCTTTGTCCCTCAGGGAGCATGGACCCAGGATCATTATGGGATGCAGAAGATGGAAGGTCTGGCCCAGCTGAATTTTTAAACATAACATTCTTCATTAAAAATGGATTTATTTATTTACTTACCATAGCACCGATCAGCTCTGACTAATGGTGGTATGGACTGAACCTGGGACTTTGGAGCCTCAGACATGAGCCTCTTTCCATAACCATTATGCTGTCTACCTCCACCCAGAATGGAACCCTTCTCAAAGGGTTGAACACTGGACTATTTCTTTTCTTTTTTTCCATTTGGAATTTCACAGTGCTTTGCCCTGCAGGGAGTTTGCCAGTCATGTTCTTATCTCTAGTGAACTTTTGTAGGTTTGTATGTTTTTATCTTTATTGAATTGGCTATTTTGGGGTAGAGTTACTTATCCAATATTGGGAGAGGCCAAAGGCAGTAGTAGTAGACAGGCTAAAAGATCAGAATGAAGGAGTTGGACTTAATTATATATGGTGAACTCTTAAATTCCCCCTCTTATCCAATGATTGCCTCATTGAAACGGTTAGACCAATTTCATTAGTGCCAAAATGCACTAGCATATGTAAATCTCCTTTGTTTAATTGGAGACCTATTGATTGTAGGTAACATAAGCCTCTCTAAGGGAAACAGAACCCAACTGGAGATAAGAGTTTCTTCTCCCCGACACATCCAGCATTCATGATTTTATTTCTCTAGGCATGCTCATTATCAAAACTGCTCCACTGCAGACTTTCCCATAAAGTGTTTCCGTCTGCCCTGTTTTCCTATCTAAAAGCTCCTACTGGTTTCAGCCAAGGATAATGGAAGAATTTTGATAGGATATACATTTCTTTCTGTCTGTTTTCTTTCTTCACTCCCCCTCTCCCTCCCCTCCTTTCGTTCTCTCTCACCTCTAAGGCCTTAAAAGCAACAGGAAACACAAAGTTATAACATGTGAGAATAGGTTTGTTTTAAAGGGGCTGAGAATAAGTCTTCTTTTGTGATTTCGCTGAATGATAAGAAAGGCCAGATTCTGACCAGCTTTTTCTGGAGAGCAGTTACCAAAATAATTCATCAGGAGCAAAAAGCAATGTAACTATTTACTTAACATTCTAATTGGATCTTAAAATTGCAGAGAGGAGTATGCCAGTCTGCCTTTTGCAGAGTAGTATAAATCATGGGATTGTCCCACTGTACTTCATAGCATTAGAACATCTAACTGAGTATTCAGAAAAAAATCATTAAAAAAAAATAACATATCTTCTTGTAATTCCATTTTTCTAAGTGTTGGAGTCAGGCTAACATCAATGTATGGTGAGTTAATTACAATATCATAAGAATATCAAGGAGGAGAAATTCCTGTTTGTACGTTGTAAGTTTTTATATAGTGGCTCAGTTATTTTCAGAGGACTGGAGGGATAGTGTGTCTATGCACAGTTTTCATGCCTGAGACTCCAAGGTCTCAGGTTTAGTTCCCAGCACCACCATAAGCCCGAGTTGCACAGTGCTGTTAGACATAATGACAGAATGAGTCAGGTATTGCAAAGGTAAATATTTCCATTTTTTAAATACAATTACACATAATATTAAGATCTTGAGTTGGGAAGAACTCTAATATTTTTATATTCCTTAGCATATTATTGACCTCTAAAGGAGAAAGTTAGTCAAATTACAGTAGCTTGTTTTTTTAACTAAATTTCCCCCCTATTTTTGTTGCCCTTGTATTTATGTTATTGTTGTCATTGCTATTGTTAAATAGGACAGAGAGAAGTGGAGAGATGAGGAGAAGACAGAGAAAGGGGAGAGAAAGATAAGACACCTGCAGACCTGCTTCACCACCTGTGAAGTGACCCCCCTGCAGGTGGGGAACTGGGGGCTCGAACTGGGATCCTCACGAAGGTCCTGGCACTTCCTTTGCACCATGTGAGCTTAACCTGCTGTGTGCGCTACCGCCCGACCCCCTTAATTAAATTTTTAATGTGGTTGATGTCATAATAGTAAATGAGTGACTTTTTCTTTTTTTACTATTCTTTTAATTTTTCCTGTCAATGTTACTAGTTAACTTTGTTAAGTCGTAAGAAATGTATTTTGTTTATAAAGCATATACTGGCTGTCTCTTTACTGATAGTAATTTTATATCAGCCACTATAGTGCTTATCAGTGAACTTCTAACTCAATTATTACTTAACTTTCTGTATTTTTGTCTAAGGATGAAGACAGAACAAAGAGTACCCTCATTTTGGCAAAGTATGAGAAGACAGAGACGGCTATTTTCTTAGTTCAATAGAACTAAAGTGGACCTTCAAGGAGAAAAAAAAATTTTTTTTTCCCTTTTAGAATCATATCTCTGTACACCTACAAAAACAGTTGTGGTGAAATTCTGACTGAGTTTCTGATGAAATGGGGAACTCCCCAGTTCAGTTAATCCATGTCACTTTGAGTACTGTATGCTATTCATGCCAGTCAAGTCTTAGAAACATTGCCTTTGGGAATTATTCATAGGGACTTTATTTCTCTAACCAGAATATTATCATTGGAAGGAAGCTCGGCACTCATCTATGGCTCCTTCTCTGCCAAACCACAAAAATGAATGTGTTGATTTCTTCATATCCATCCGTCCATACATACATGTATATATCATTGCCTAACTATTTACAATAAACCCAGCTCATTCTTTCTCAGCTCAGGAGTAAATATTTCTTTTAAACTAAGCTAAAATCAGCACATGAAATGGAATGCTAGCGCAGACTGGATGATGCCTGTTAATTTAAATAGAAATGTGGACGGATTATCTGCAGGCTTGGGTTATCTATACTGGAGTCACCTCTGTAATATGGAATCCTTTCTGTTTGTGCTAAGAGACTGAGCTTGTAATTAAATACTAGTTATTTACAACAGTCAGGTAAAAAAAAAAAGAATAATTTTTCTTATCCTCAAGTGATTTTTTTTAAAGTGTCATTTACTAACTTTTTAATGAAAGAGAGGTATGGAGAGAAAGACCAAAGCATTGATCAACTCTGGTTTATGCTAATTCTGGGAACTGAGCCTCAGGCAGAAAAGTCCTTTGCATAACTTACGCTGTGCTGTCTCCTGATTCCCCCAAATAATTTTCACTTCTACCTGTGCTGCTTACTAGAATTTCATATTTGTGTAGATACCTTTCTGGATTCTAAATCAGAATCACTGATCAGTTTGTCTATCTTGTGCCCTCACCCTGATTCATTTACTGAACACAGTTAATTTTGAGATTTGAAAAGGTAAAATTCTCTATACTTCTTTTTCGTCTTTTTCATCCTGCCCTCCACCTCCCCAAGTTCACTTGGCCTTTGCACCTGCACAGTTCCATTCTCAGGGGTCTCTCTCTCTTCTTCAGAATTTTTTTCTTCATGTAAAAGGTGAGAGATATAGAGAGGAGAGACACTGTTGTTTGACACCACTGTTCATGAAGCTTTCTTTTTGGTTGGTGTTCTCATGTGTTGGCCAGGGGCTTGAACCTGGGTCATCACACTAGTTACTTAGGAGGTAGCACAGTGGATAAACTGTTGAACTCTTGGGACCGTGTGGTGGCTCACCTGGTTGAGCGCACATGTTACAGTGCACAAGGACCCGAGTTGGAGCCCCTGGTCCCCACCTGCCGGGGGGGAAAAGCTTTGAGAGTGGTGAAGAAGGGCTGCAGGCGTCTTTCTGTCTCTCTCCCTCTCTATCACTCCCTTAACTCTCAACTTCTGGCTATCTCTATCCAATAGATAAAGATTATATATATATATATATATATATATATTTTTTTTTTGCCTCCAGGTTATTGCTGGGCCTCGGTGCTTGCACTACGAACTATGAATCCACTGCTCCTGGAGGCTATTTCTCCCCTCTTTTGTTGCCCTTATTATTTATCATTGTTGTTATTTAGGGCAGAGAGATATCTAGAGAGGATGGGAAGACAGAGAGGTGGAGAGAAAGATAGACACCTGCATACTTGCTTCACTGCCTGTGAAATGACTTCCCTGCAGGTGGGGAGCCAGGGGCTTGAACCTGGATCCTTACTCAGGTCTTTGTGTTTCACGCCATGTGCTCTTAATCCACTGCACTACTGCCTGGCCCCATAAATTAAAAAAAAAAGTGTTGGGTTTTTAAATTTTTATTTATATTTATTTTTAAAAATTTCTTTATTGGGGGATTAATGTTTTACAGTCGACAGTAAATACAATAGTTTGTACATGCATAACATTTCTTAGTTTCCCATATAATAATACAACCCCCACTACTTCCGGGGTGGGCGAGGGGAACAGTACAGTTTTGGATTTTGATCCCCAGCACTGCTGTGTGTGTTCTCTGTCCCTCTTCCTCCTCCTCCTTACTCTCATGAACATACATTTAAAAAAATGTAGCCTACTAGGTGAGCTATCTTCTAACTACATTCCTTTTTTTTTTTTTTTTTTTTTTGTCTCCAGGATTATTGCTGGGGCTCGGTGCCTGCACCAAGAATCCACTGCTCTAGGAGACCATTTGCCCCCCTTTTGTTGCCCTTGTTTTATCATTGTTGTAGTTATTATGTTCTTATTGTTGTTGTTGTCGTTGGATAGGCCAGAGAGAAATCCAGAGAGGAGGGGAAAGCAGAGGGGGAGAAGATAGACACCTGCAGACCTGCTTCACCGCCTGTGAAGCGACTCCCCTGCAGGTGGGGAGCCGGGGGCTCGAACCGGGATTCTTACTCTGGTCCTTGTGCTTTGCGCCACATGCGCTTAACCCACTGCGCTACCGCCCGACTCCCCTCTTTCTTTTTTATCTGATAGGGACAACTTAAGCTTTGATTTCTTCATTTATTTTTGTTTGTTTTCTGTTGTTTTGTCATCTCATGCGCTTCACCACTTCCGGTCGACCTTTGGAGAGGGAGAGAGACCACAGCGCTGAAAGCTCCCCCAGTTGCCAGAGTCCTCCTGTCTAGTGTAGTGGGGGGTCTTGAACTTGGAATCTTATATATGGAAAAACAGACACCCTCCCAGTAAGCTATCTCAGTGGCCTATATGCCTTCTCTATTATTGTTATTATTATTTTTTAATTCATTTTTTAAAAAGTCAAATAATTGTTTTGACTCTAGGGTTGTTGCTGGGGCTCGATGCCTAAGCTACTAATCAATCCAATGCTTCTGGCGGCCATCTTCCCCCCCCCCCCCATTTTTATTGGATAGGACAGACGAAAATTGAGAGGGGAAGAGAAGAGAGAGAGGGAGAGAAAAAGATAAGACACTTGCAGACCTGCTTCACCTCTTGTGAAGTGACCCCTCCCCCCTGCAGCTGGGGAGCTGGGGTTTTAAACCAGGATCCTTGAGTGGGTCCTAGCGCTTCGTACAGTGTGTGCTACTACCGGGTCCCCTTTTCTTTATTCTTTTTTTTTTTTTCCTCCTCCAGGGTTATTGCTGGGCTCGGTGCCTACACCATGAATCCACGGCTCCTGGAGGCCATTTTCCCCCCTTTTTGTTGCCCTAGTTGTTGCAGCCTCGTTGCGGTTATTATTGCCACTGTTGACGTTGCTTTGTTGTTGGATAGGACAGAGAGAAATGGAGAGAGGAGGGGAAGACAGAGAGAGAGGGGAGAGAAAGATAGACACCTGCAGACCTGCTTCACCGCCTGTGAAGCGACTCCCCTGCAGGTGGGGAGCCGGGGGCTCGAACCGGGATCCTTACGCCGGTCCCTGCGCTTTGCGCCACATGCGCTTAACCCACTGCGCCACCGCCCGACCCCCTCTATTCTTTTTTAAAAATGTTTAGTTGTTCTTGGTGCTTCACTATCCCATATATATTTTAGAATGGTTTTGTTAGATTTCACGAAAAATCCTATAGTCGTTTTGCTTAGAAATGTACCGACTCTACAAATGAACTTTTACTATCATATTTTTATGAACATGGCATGTTCTCTATTTATTTAGGTTTATTAATTTAAATCTTCATTAAGTAGAACTGTTTTTCATTAAAGTACTGAACATTGTCTCTGAAGTTTATTTTCTAATTAATTCATAATATAACTATTAATTTTTGTATTGTTATCTTATAATTAACTTTATTTTCAACCAGTTCTTGTAATTTATTTGATGTAAACAGACGAAAAATCATCTGTGATATAATTGTATCAAGTGTAAATAACAGCATTTTCCTTTTTCCTATTCTTGCCTTACTTTTACTCCCCTTACTCTTCTTATTAAGTTGAAGGGTACCTACAGTTTGTTTTGAATTAATCTGTCAGAGTGATCATTCTTGACTTGATTTCTTGGTTTCCTGTGTGTTTTTTATTCATGAATGAGATTCATTTAATGCCTTACTATTTAAATATTACATTTAATGGGTGGAGGAGGTAGCATAATGGTTATGCAAGAAGACTTTCCATGCCTGAGGCTCCAAAGTCCGAGGTTCAATCCCATCCTCCCCCAAAAGACAGAGTCGAGTAGTGCTCTGATCTCTATATCTTGCTCTCTGTATGTTTCTCATTAAAAAAAAATAATAAAATATTTAAAAATACATAAAATATATCTTTAAAATGCATCACATTTACTGATTAAATTTTAACAAGCGAATGGACAACATTTTACTATTTCTGTTAATTTCCTCTCATAGTATTTACTAGGTCTGCTGCTCAATTTTTACCAATACTCTTGGCATTTCTCCTGGCAGTTTATGTCAAATGATATAGTATGAATTTTTAGAAAGCGCGCTGCTTTGCCCTACCTACAACCAGGCTTAGCCTGGCCTCCATCCACTGCAGTGAAGGATGTTTTGGTGTTGTGGCCTCTCAGGCTTTCTTTACCTAACACTCTGTCTCTGTCACACACACACACACACACACACACACACACACACACACACTGGGTGAATAGTATTTTAAAATTTTTATTTATTTATTTATTTAGCTTCCAAGGTTATTGCCAGGGCTGGGTGCCTGCACCACGAATCTGCTGGTCCTGGAGGCCATCCCCCCCCCCAATTTGTTACCCTTGCTGTTGTTGTTGAATAGACAGAGAGAAATGGAGAGAAGAGAAGTGGAGAGAAGAGGGGAAGACAGAGAGGGGGAGAGAAAGACAACTACAGACCTGCTTCACTGCCTGTGAAGTGACTCCCCTGCAGGTGGGGAGCTGGTCCTTGCGCTTTGTGCCAGGTGCATTTAACCTGCTGCGCTACCGTCCAGCCCCTGTGAATGGTAATTTGAAGAATACGCTCATCTAAAATTTCTAAATAAGACACTCATTTGAATGTGTTAATAATTTTAATCAGTGATGGAAAGCAGCATAGTTTGCATTGGTTTGAGAATCTTTGATAACAGTAGTGTGTGTGGATAAACCTCTCAGGTTTGGGTTTGAACTGTAGAATCTTTAAGCAACATTTTTCACAATTTAAAATATCTGACTTGGATAGGTTTACTTCTTGTCCCTCCTCTGCTCCCCCCGCCCCTGTCCCCCGTCCCCCGGCAATTTTTGTTAAGACTTGAACAGATTACTCCTAATCTTGTGAGCAGACTGCAGGAAGACAACTATTAAAAGTAGAAAGCTATTAAGCAGTCAGGGGTTTATTATGCTTTAGTGTTTTGTTTAAGTCTGTTCTTAATTGGTTGATTAATGTACCCTAAGTCCTTTCCCCCCACCTCCATCTCTCTACAGATGGCAAATGGTAGATCCCAACTGTCATTGCTCACAAAAAAGGTTAGAGTTCAAAGTTGAAGATTCAAAGATACCACAATAATCAATCATAGGAACTTGTCTCAAAGTGCCCAGCCAGGCAAAAGTTAGTTAGGCAGAGTAGTAATATTCACACAGAGTCCCTTAGGACCATTTTTTTTTTTGGGGGGGGTATGTACTTGATTTTATTTAGGAAAAAAAATCAGTTATATGGTTATCTCTGTGAATTTAGTGTCAAGCATTTAAATAGACATGAAGACCAATGATAAATAACTTGTTTATAAGTTATTGAATATTGTTGGAATTTAGATAAACTGTAAAAATGAGTACAATAGAGAAAGTAACATTTATAATACATGGAGAGCAAGACACTTCTCGAAGAATCCTTTTTACCATTTTCATTTTCACATGAAGATTTATAATGGTGAACTTCCTTTTTTAGGAGGAAGAATAGAATTATGTTCTGGTATTGATCCATAAAGAGGATTTGCATTTTATTCATACTATAAAAGTCCCTTTAATGGATACATTGAGGTAATTGAATCTATACTGTGTATTACTATCAAAGTATCTTTTAAATTATCTTATGTTATATAATTTGGTAACTAAATTTAAGTCATGGGGAAGGAGATGACTATATTGTATCTTTTAATTATAATGTACAGTCTTTAATATTCTGAAAGTGGATGGCAGTTAAGGATATCTTTAGTTGAGAAAGGGGAGGAGAGAGAGGGGAGATTCCATTACACTCAGCACAGTATGAAACTAAGTCAAAGGAGTTTTGTTAATTAAATTCAATTGCCACCCATTAGACCAGTGGAATGAGATGACTCTGTTAGGACGCTGACACAGCACAGGTATGCAATTTGGCTAAATGGCCATTTCTAAACCATAGCATCCATTTCTCTACTTGCTCAGTTTTTTTTTTTAATGAGAATTTTTACTCTTAAAAAACTCAGAGTAGCCAGTGCTCGATGAAGAGTAAAGGTATTATTTTTATATAGTCGGTTGAAAATTGATTTGTTTGTTGGTCTGGAAATTACTGTACCTCACAGTAAGAATAGTTGGAAGAAAATGTCCTTTTTTTTAAGTGTACAATATCCATAGGCATGCATATTAGCAAAGTGTATACACATACCTATGTCATTATAGACAAATGTGTGCATTTTGCAATTTATTTTTTAGTTAAAATTGTTTGAGTCATAATTACTCCTTGAATCTGTAAGTCATCCTTGAAGTTATAACTGCAATTGTGGTGTATGATTGGGGAAGTTATGATAATTGTGAGAATTGCAAAATTGAAATTTAGGTGGTGGGCAAGTGTCTCTCCATTTTGGCATAAACCACTACTTACAGAAGCTTTATATGTCAGACTGATAAGTTTCTTACCATGGTGAAATGACAAGAATACCACTCAGGCATTGGCTGAGACATACTTTTGACAGCCAGCAAGCTTGCAGTGTTGCTGAGTGCACAGACTTCTACTTCCTGCCAAGCTTAAAATTGGCAAAAACCAAAAAGGATATTAGGGATTGTCACTTTAAGGAGAAATAACGTGCTAGTGTTCTGTATTTGCTCAAGGACTCTTTGGGTTGTCTGTCGAAATCTACATGTTTGCAACCAGTCGAAAAGTTTGATTGGTGGTAGCATCAAAAATGAAATTAGATCAGTCCAAGTTCTCTGACATTTGTACTAACAGTACTCATTATAACATTACTTAATAAGAGCACTATCATTATCCTTCTGTAGACGGTTAATAATACTTCACAAAAGCTAGAAAATAGACTCCCAGCAGTTCCTGACGAACAAAGTCCTACTTTAAGTTTGTGAGTCTGAAGGCAGAAGGTCTTACTTCCTGAATTTTATTTATTTATTTATTTTTCCTGTGTGGGCAGAGTGTTTTTATAAGTCACCAGGTCTTTCGTATCATAACAACTGTCATTTATTGAGAACCTGCTATGTGCTGGGTTCTGTACAAGGCACTGAAACCCTCCATGTGTTTTCTTAGGAGTTTGTGTTTAGTTATAGTCATAAAAATGAATAAGAAAATTGCATTTCATGTTGTGAAAGAGTCGGAGTCTGGAATCTGCTCATACTTTGCTATTTACAGTAAGTACTTTTGAAACAGCTGTAGACATTCAAATGAAAGTAGCACTGTGGAGTGGGAAATGTGGTAGCATTCTTTGGGAAGACTTTGCATTTCTTGAGCTTTATAGCCAACAGAAAAGGAGATTGTTGTGCATTCTATTAAATACTGCCAGTATGATTAATTTAAAGGGTTACATTTTATTGAACCCTGGTGTAGATGTTCTTTGTCACCCCACATTCATAGCTAGTTAGAGTGCGTGTAGCATTTATCAAAACTTTCTGGAGCCCCTCACCTCATTAGCGTCTGAATCTCTATTCAGCAGTTAATGTCCGTTACTGCGAGAGTGCTCAATTCTTGTTTTCAATAAGCCAGTTGTAAAATGTCAGACTGTCACTTACAATATAAAAAACCAAAAATGATGGTATTTGTAAAAATGTTATCACCTCATAAAAACAAATTGTAAAGACATGAAAGTGATCTTGCTCAGCTGGGCTTTCAGAAGGGAGTTGGTACAGCCATTCTAAATCCCAGTTGTGTAGATTCCCACACTTTTCTACCAATGGAGAGGTTTACACAAGCATAATTTAGGTTACAAGTACGCTCATTAACATCTCATTTGCATAAATTGTTGAAGTCAAAACAACAAAGAATTGTCTAAGAAGTTTAATCCTATTTGTCCAAAATAGACAGATTAAAAAAATTTAAAAAACAGGCTCTAAAAATTGGCAGTTTAACTATGTCTTCAGTGTACTGCATAGTGCCATTTAAGCCATGCATGGTTTTGATTTGCCTAAGAATCTATTTCTCTACTTTTAAAAGAATGTTCCATTTTTAATATCCATTTAGAATCCAACTAAAAGCACTATACTCTGGCCTCACAGTAATAACAAGAGATTAAAAGCAGTGTACAGTAGTAGTAACATAGAGTTAGTAGTATGGCTCAGTAGATGTGGGATGAAGAATGTATTTGTGTGTTCATGTGCATATGTGTGTATAGACACTTGTAAGTTGTGCGTATTTTGCCCATGAAGAGTGAAAGCTTTTAAGTGTTCACTGGTCTCATTTAGCTTATTCAAGTATTTTCTTTCTTTCTTTTTTCATATTTTTATTGATTCCCTTATGTTGCCCTTGTTGTTTTATTGCTATTGTTGATATCGTCGTTGTTGGATAGGACAGAGAGAAATGGAGAGAGGAGGAGAAGACAGAGAGGGGGAGAGAAAGAGAGACACCTGCAGACCTGCTTCACCACCTGTGAAACGACTCCCCTGCAGGTGGGGAGCGGGGGCTGAACCAGGATCCTTATACCGGTCCTTGTCCTTAACCCGCTGCGCTACCTCCTGACTCCCAGTGTTCAGGTGTTTTTAATGTCTTGTATTAGTCTTCTTAGTGTTGAGATTAATGATGCATGAAAGATACATCTTTTTTTGAGATTTTACTTATTTATTATTGAGAAGATAGGAGAGGAGAGAGAGTAAGAGAACCAGACGTCACTCTTACTTGGATAGGACAGAGAGAAGCTGAGAGTGGTGAAGGAGAGAGAGAGAGAGGGAGAAAGAGAGACACACGCTGCCCTGCTTGAACCATGGTGTGAAGCTTCTCCCTTTCAGATGGGGAACCAGGGTCTGAATCCAGGTCTGCCTGGCCTCTTTCATTTCAGTTTCTATTTAAGTTGATTCATGAGAGCACATCTATTTCTTTTGAGTAAGGCTATCTACCTTCCTTGTTTGGCCAGATTTTTTCATTGTCCATATTTTATCTTTATTGAAAGGTAGGGACATGTCATCATTACCTGGTAGAATGTTTTGGACTTTCCCTCTTATCTTTTCAAGACTTATCTCTGATAAAGTTGGGCATGGTGTGTACATGGTGACTTTTATAATCCTTGTTAATTTTCTGTATTTACCTAGCTCACAGTATTTAATCTGAGAATACCTTCAAGAAAGTAGAAAATATTTAACCAGGATCTTAGGAGGCGACTTACTTGGTTAGAGTGCACCTGCTGTCATGCATGAGAATATGGGTTCGAACCCCTAGCCATTAAATGGGAGCACTTGCAGGGGGAAACTTCACGTGGAGTGCTGCTATGGAATCTCTCCTTTCACTGCCTCTTTTTCTGTCTCTCACGATCTGCATAAACAAACAAACGAACACCTGCTCAGAACAGCAGGTCTTGTAGACATCAAGCCCAGCAATAATCCTGGTGAAAAAAAAAAGTGCTTGACCTCTGACATTACATTTCTTGGTATTTTAGTATAATCGCAAGAAAATTTGATGTTGAGTTCAGACAGGAATGTAGACTGAATTGCTATCGCATATGTAAGTATTCATTTTTACTCATTCGGCAAATTTATCTGATCCACTTAGTAGAAAGGATATGATATGGTACATGTTGTTAGAAGAAGAGTAGAGAAAACTGAGGAACTGTTCCTCCCTTTCATATTATCATACACAAAGCAGAAAGCATTTCAGACTGTCAGTGCTTTATATGTAAAATGCAAGGGCCCACACACAGACCAAGAAAAGGCACTATTCTAAGTCGAGAGGAATGACAAAAGCTTCTGTGAAGGAGATGACATTAAAATAGGGTGTTGGAGGCAGAACAGAGGAATGAAGGCTCAGCATGGAGATGAGAATGTTTGACAAACGCTCTGGAGGAGGAATGTGGCTGAAATGGAGCATAGGGTGTTTTGTATGTGTGATGTCTTCACTTCAGTCCTCATTCATTCAGCCAGTACCACGTGCCAGATTGAGGTAGACTACACATTAGAAACCCGGCAACCTCTTCATGAACAGTAGTTAAAAAGGATTTACCCTGTTGCCTTTGTCTTTGAGATATAATACCCTTTGGCATGTTGGCTTAAGTGTAAAATTTAAAATTCACATCCCCTTAGCTAAGGGGATGCTCCTTAGAGTACCACTGGAGGGAAGACAAAATCCGACTGCAAAATAAAGGAAGGGAACGAGAAAAGAGAACTCTGGTCTTCACCATCTTTTTGCGTCCGCCTTATCGCCCATCTTTTCCGTTTTCTCTGAGACTCAGCCTGATGGATTTCCCTGAGGGTGGCCTCATATAGCATGTTCATTGGTATAACAAGGCCCAAATTAGAGCTACCGAATTAGTGTTGGAGAATTCTTCAGTTATTGGTAGAATTGTCTTAACGGATTTGAGGAAGCCCAGGCATACAATGGAATTGAGACCATGAGTTAATTAACAAAATAACTTCACACTTTATATCTGCCACTGCTGCTTATAAATAATTTTAAAAGTAAGGAGTTTTAGCAACGGCAAATATTCAAGAAACACGAATCTTAGAAAGTGTAGATGACCTTAGCGGAGAAACAAAGTTGGCCGTGGAAACTTGACTTGCAAAAATCAGGTTTTTTTTTTTTTTAATTTGATAAACACTTGTCGGTTGTTAAGGCATCTTCTGATAGGTGAAAGTGGTTTTCAATGCAGTGCTGCCTGGCATGCATTTTCTCTATGGTTTATTATCTTGTGGGAATGGCATTCGTTAAGTTGCTATCTGTGTGCATCCCACCCAAATAAAGAAAGTTTCATCAGCAAAGTGAATTGCCATGGAGTCGTCAGACTCTCGAAATAAATTCTCACTCATGACTGCAGTGGGTGAGGCTGTTTGTTTATCAGATCACTTGAGAACAGAGTACAGTGAGTTTCATATTTTCCTGAGTCTTGAATTCTCCTTTTAGACATCTGTTCGGAAGCTTTCTAAACCATGGATTATTATTTTTTTAAAGATTTTATTTATTTATTTATTAATGAGAAAGATAGGAGGAGAGAGAGAAAGAACCAGACATCACTCTGGTACATGTGCTGCCCAGGATTGAACTCAGGACCTCATGCTTGAGAGTCTAGCACCTTAGCCACTGTGCCACCTCCCGGGCCATACCATGGAGTATTCTAAATGAGTGTTTTGTTAGATGGATGGAAGGAAGACTTAGTTTTCCATTGCTAGGTGAAACCTAATTAAAAATTAAATAATGACCTTGCATTAGCTTGTAAATTCCTTATTTCTTGCATGTCTGAGTATATTTTGCTAGGACATTCCATTTTAAAATAAGCTTTTTTTTTATTGACAAGAAATACTAAAAAGAAAAAAAAATACTAATTGCTTTTCAGTTGCAGTAGAGTACCAAAGGATACTCTCCTGTTGAGAGTTGAGGAAGCTGGAAGGTGTTTGTTATGCCATTCTATGACCTATCTTATCTATGAATGTAGCAGAACTAGTCTAATTATTTTGTTTTATCCTCTAGGCTGACTGCACCCTTATACATACTGTGTTATACTAGGGATTTTTTTTAAGTGAATAACTGTAAGTTTTTTTCTTTTACAGTTCAGATTATATAGTGAATTACTAGTGAAATTACTAGTGAAATTTATGTTAGTGGAAGTTGTAGATTCATTCTTCCATAATGATAGGAAAACTAACCCCCAGAAAAAACAATGTGTGTAATATATCACAGAGTTGTGATACATGATTTACTTGGTCCCCATAATACCATGTTTTTTTTCTCCTAAGAGTTCAAGTTACTATATTTAAAAACTAGTCTGTGTACATTTTAATCCTTTGTTGACTGCAATAATGTAAAGACAAGAAAAAACATGGATCACAATTTATATATTATGCAAATATATATATATAATTTTGTTTTCCTCTTAATACTCTTTGGTAGACATAACTTGAATGTTTTAAGAGGTCATCATATTCTTTGCTAATCATAGATGCTTAATAATTCATTTTTCTGCCAGACTGGAGTTTATCTTTTAGGTACTAAAGCTCTCAAGTATGTATGTTTATTGGATATCTACTGTGTATAAGGCTTTGAGCTTAATGCATAAGACATAGTCCTTATCTCAAATTGTCTGTCACCTTGTGATGAAAATTGACCTGAGTCTATAAGTAAGTCAACAGACTATGAACATTTCTTGGGTTAAAGAAAGGGATAGAAATTCAAAATTAGTAATACCACTTCTGGGAATCTTTATATATATATATATATATATATATATATATATATATATATATATATATATGTAGTTTGTTTATTCAGCCAACTGTTATTGACTTCCCATTGTGTACTAGGCACTGTGCTAGATTCTGGGAAAATAAAATTGGACAAGACAGACAGTCCCTTCCTTTCATGAAGTTTACTTCTTTGGAGTAGGTAAACAAAATAATTTTTGACTGTGATGAATCTGTAAAGGATACAGAGATAACAGGATAAACGACAGGATCTGCTTTACGTGGGAATGCGAAGGATAAGGCTATGCTTACATTGAATATCTAAGAAGAGAGAAGATGAGATGCAAAATCTCGGGGGACGGGGTGTGTGTGTGTGTGTGTGTGTGTGTGTGTGTGTGTGTGTGTGTGTAAGAGGAAGACAGACAGACACAGACTGTCTTTCAGGGACTGAAGGAAAGAAGGATATTAAAGCCCGATAGGAAAGTGTTCTGAAGAGAGGTAACCAAACCCAGGTGGTTAGGATGGTAAAGGTAGCATCTCAACCCAGGTCTAGAAGATTCCATACCATGTTGGTCTACCTACTCCTACTTGATATAAGCAGCAGAATGGTAGAAGACATAACTTCTACAGGCTGCAAGACAAGAGGAAATGTGCTTTGATCACTAAGCTATCTCAGCAGTCTTTGAGAAAAAAAAATTGCAAAATATAAAACATATCGTAGATCTTCTAGAAGCTAAGCAGGAAATGATTTGGGATAATTTTAGGTCAGTTATGATCCCCAATCAAAAGAAATGATGAATACAGACATTTTAAGTAGGGAACCTTTCCCGTGAAGTTTTAAACATTCAGGCATAAAGTTTGACCACTTTTCTCTTTTAGGTTGCCCCCGCACCCCCCACCCAGTGACACTTAGAAAATCTTGACTCACTCAACTGCCAAAGTCCACACGACTAGTAAACTCTCTAGCCTTTGTTCCTGTGCCAGATGCTCCTCCTTTGTTACCAGGTTCATATAATTTATGGTTTTAATCATCAGAGCTAATCCAGTTACTCAGCAAAACAAATGATGTACATTTTGAGAAATAGCTCTAGAAAGTAAACTCGAACCTAAAAGTGTTTAGTGAGAACAAATTCTGGTTTGTCTTTAATTAAGAGAAACTGTATGGAACTATAAGCTGAGGATATACTCATCAGAGAAGTTGACATTGTGTTGTGTTCTTTTCCCTTCCCTTTTTGGGGCATAGTTTGCCAAGAAATCATTAGTAGGGTTGAAATAACTCTTGATATTGCTTTGTTTAATTTTTACATTGATTCAGACTAGAACTGGAAAATTTTTAAAAAGTCAATGGTTCAAAGATGAGTCAGTTATTATAACTAAAAAGTTTTATTATGGACATACATATTTATGATAATGTTTTCTTATTTCATTGCTGGCAAGGAAATATATATGGAGAGTATATCCATTTCTGATGAAAAATTTGTAATCATATAGCATAAGTAGCTTTTTTATCTTCACTGCCTGTGAATTTTAACAGCGTTTCTTCTGCCCATCTTACCTGCAAACTTGTCAACTTTGATATATCTTTAAAATAATATTTGAATAAAAAAGTTTTCATATGTAGAGGATTTTGGTAATTCGTTCTTATAATGTCAGATATGATCACATCTCAGAGGGGACTGACTGATTGATACATATAGCACATTTGGGTCATTAAGGCCAAGAGAAAGAAACTTCCCCCTTGACTGTAATTTTTTTTCTTCTTTTTTCTTTTTGGTTCATATAGAGCAGACTAGGTTTCTTTGGCCTAAATAAATCATGTGCTACAAACTTAAGCAGGTGCTTGGGTTGAGTTCTATAGTATTCGTAACTATGTGGCAATATTGAAATTTAAAGATTATTTAAAGATGGCAATATTGAATTGACTTATTTGGAGAGTATCACCTAGTGTCTGTACCAACATCCTAATAAAATAATAGAAAATTCAGTAAGTAATGCCAAGTGGGACAGTGCTGTACTCACATAAGCTCACTAAACTTGATATATTCTTATGGCATGTCTCCAGAATGCAGAAGAAACACATTTATCTAGGTGATTAGTATTCTTTGTGTCTGCCAGATTTAAGGATTGTTTGGAAATATTGTTAGAATCCAAATCAACGTTTGTTGCTACACAGGGTTGGGCATTCCAGGCAAACTCTGGACGTTTTTAATGGTGCTGCTATGTCCACTTGTTCCTTTTATGCCAGGGCAACGGCACTTTCAGCTACACAGAACTGACATCAGATGAGTGGTGAGCTTGTAAGTGAAGCCTTTGGGAAAGTACTAAAATAAAGTCATTTCTAGTCCCATTGCAAAGAGCTTTTTTTTTTTTTTTTTTTTTTTTACAGTGTCTTTTTGAATTGACAAGGACAGGCTAGAATAAATAGCTCACCTGGTAGACCACACATTTTATCATGTGTGAGGACCCAGATAGAACCCCCTAGACACTCAACCCATGGGTTCATGAACTGTGGAGAAGTGCTGTAAAGTCTTTCCTTCTATCTCTGTCTCTCCCCACTGAATGGGGAAAAGAAGGGCGAAGAGAATCTACTGGGAATGGTGGATTTATGAAGTCCTGGCAACAAATAAGCTAACATAAAAGCAAAAGCTTTTTAAAAAAAACTAAAAGTGACCAAGGGAACACATACTAGGACCCCTGTAGGTAACTGAAGTGATCAAAATAATAGTTAAGACAACGTACAGCTGAAAAATGGTTCTTTCATCACCTTCTTTGGAAACTAATGTCAAAGAAAGATCTAAGGCAGAGGATAACTGCCTAATTTTTCATTACTCCAGTCAGATTTAGAAGGTGAGCAGGGCAGTACTTTACACTTTGGGATGTTTAGTGCCTTGCAGCATGTTTTGTGAACAGTATATATTAGCCGTCATATAGGAACTATTTAAACCTATCTCAAATAAATGCTACCATGATGCCAAATAGACTTCCCAGGACTGACAACCCCACCAATGTGTCCTGGAGCCCCGCTTCCCCAGAGCCCTTCCCCACTAGGGAAAGAGAAAGACAGGCTGGGAGTATGGATCGACCCGTCAATACCCATGTTCAGTGGAGAAGCAATTACAGAAGCCAGACCTTCTACCTTCTGCATTCCACAATGATTTTGGGTCCATACTCCCAGAGGGATAAAGAATAGCAAAGCTATCAGGGTAGGGGATGGGATATGGAGTTTTGGTGGTGGGAATTGTGTGGAGTTGTACCCCTCTTATTCTATGGTTTTGTAAATGTTTCCTTTTTATAAATAAAAAAAAAGTACGATAAATGTTTTAGCAAATTGTAAGGTCTTAAATTGACCTCCAGAACATTAGGAAATCAAATTTAAAGCATTGCATTGTCTGTTACTCAATGGAGTGTGCTCAGGACAGTGTGTGACTTGTGTACTGCAGATGATGCAATAGCTAAATATTCTAGTGTGATTTAAGGTTGATGAAGTGGTCCTCTTTAACTCTGATTTTCCTGGGGCTTTTTGAACCTTGTTTTTATTATTTTTTTTGGATAATATCCTTTCTTTTATTACAAAAAAGTTTCCCTAAAATTTTATTTAAATAACTTAGTATAAAATAGAACTTTTTGGAAGTTTAGGGAAGAGAGGAAATGAGGGAATGTATTGTTATCCTTCACCAAGGACAGAATCAATTGAGTATGAACTGATGATAGTTTTAAGTCACAGTGTTGTGCCGCACTGAGTAGTACCTATGTTATTCAACAATCTCTTTACACTATTGTCTGGGTAATACTCTGCTCTACTACATTGTTCTTTAGAGTAAGTGTTCTCTCTTGGGCAAGAAGACATAGGCTGTCTTTGGATTTTTGTTATAATTTAGCTACCTCACATCCAGAATGAAAAGTAAATATACTGTTATTGCAAATGGACCTTCTTCCAAAACACACCACTAAAAATTCACAGGAAGAAAAAAATATTAAGCCAGAAATTGATCAACAGTGGTACACAGTTCTTTTTTTTTTTTTATTCTCTCTTAATTTTTCCCCACTTAGAATTAATTTTCAGTGAAAACTAAGACACACATACACACACACACACACACACACACACACACACACACACACACACACACACACACACTTTTTTTTTCCTCCGGGGTTATTGCTGGGGCTTGGTGCCTGCACTACGAATCCATGGCTCCTCGGAGGCTACATTTCCCGTTTTTGTCATTACCCTTTTTGCCGTTATTATTATTGTTGTCATTGCTGTTGTTGTTGTATAGGTAAGAGAGAAATAGAGAGAGGAGGGGAAGACAGAAAGGAAGAGAGAAGGATAGTCACCTGCAGACCTGCTTCACTGCTTGTGAAACGGATGACCCCCCTGCAGGTGGGGAGCAGGAGGCTCGAACTGAGATCCTTATTTGGGTCAGTGCACTTGGCATCATGTGCGCTTAACTTGCTGCACTACTGCCCGACCCCCAACTGAGATATTTTTTTCAGTTCATCTAGAATCAGTTTTTGCTTCATTAACAGGAAATGATGAATATTCATTCAACACAAATAGAGTTCACATTATGAAGCAAGGAACTGGCACCTTATAGGTAGATATGTACCATAAGAAAAGATTCCACTCTCCTTGAATAACACTGTGAAGGAGAAGACAGCAGTAGGAGGTTTCCGTTCTGTCATTCCCCAAACTCTCTGCCCGCCAATCCAAAGAAAGCAATTTTTTTTAACTAACCTGTCAGAAAAAATTTCAGTATACTTTGATATGTTGATAAATGAGATGTTTGCTAGAGGGTCTTTATAGCAATGATGTGGTACTAGAGTAGGACGTTTCCCTATTTTCTTTTGATCTAGAAGTTTCATAAGTGGGCATTCAGCTCAGCTTCTGTTGCAGTAGGAAGATGGAAATATATCATGTTTCCCCATGATATATTTGTGGTGATTTTTTAAATAGTATTACCAGGATCATTATATATTATGGCTTCATTTTTATTTGCTTGTATGTACCTGTTATTCTCCTAATATTCTCCTAATATACTCCTAATAATGTTATTCTCACACATAAAAATATACAACATAACATGACAATCCATTATTATAAGAGTGAAAAAGTTACAGTGGTTTAGCTTAATTGTGCTTTTGGCAGTGAAGTTGCCATGAGGGTCATATCTTTAAGTTTTAGACTAACTTGCGTATTCCAGGGCTGCGAAGTGTCTCATTACACATACGGTCTGCCTGCTACTGTGTCCTGAAATATAAAATGGATGTCACTGAACTGGCATCTAGAAAGCGTTGGTAGCACGACAGATTTTTATCACTCATTCTAAACATACGGATTGCAAAACACCTTTCTTTAAATATTTTCTCTTCATGGTGCAACTGGGGAGGGCCAAATTCCAGTTTAAATAAAGTTTCCAATCTGACTAGCTGGTAGAAATGGAAGACTAACAGAACTTTGGGTTTGTTGATGCCCAGACAGTGCCTAGAATTATACTGTATTTGCAACCGTTGTAGATGGAGTTTTGTTTTGACTCGGTACACATTTCTTGTAGCCAGGAGGTGGACAGCTCCACATTTGCTTTCTTCTTCTAAAGATATTCCCCCAGGATTCCTGGATCCCAATTAGTATTCTTTTGTTGATGATAATCTACTTAAATTATTATCTTATAATCAGAATCCCTTTATAGAATTATCTTGGCATCTAATACAGTTCTTCCATCCTGGCATATAACATTTTAAATTCCCCCCCCAAATAATTTTCTTAATGGAATTGACATATAAATATGCAGGACAGAGCCCAGAGGCGTGGCAGGGCACCTATACAGTAGGACTGGTTTTAATACACACTTCATTCTACTGACCACTACTGTGTAGATAGCTTCAGATAGATCCTAAGTCAGAGGGTGCAAAAAAGATCACTGCAGTGTTCCTTTGATTTTTGTATTTTGCACTGATTAGAATTGCTTTGAGCTGATTAAAGATATTTTGCAAGATACTCAAACATAGGTGAAAGTATTTCAAGTTTGCTCATTTTGGCATGATTTTAAAACAAAAGTGTTACTGTTGGATCTGGGCATGTGATGGGTGAGTGAGTGTTTCAATGAAATGACACAAGTCTGTATAATTTGGAGGGTAATGATGCCTTAGAACAAGCATAAATCTGGAAAGATGGAAAGAATCCATATTCTAGATGAATGCATGATTCCTCTTACAAATCTGAAAAAAAATTAAATCTTTATTTATATGATCTTACTGGGGACAGAAGCTACATGGATTAGGTTTATGATGTATTTCAGAACAGGAATATTAGCCTTAACCTCTTTCCCCACATTGCATATGATATTTAATCCATCATCTTTGTTTTAAACAAACAATACACAAGCTGTTGCTGGCATTGGAATAAAGCTGATGGTCCATCTGGAGAACAGGAATATAGATCAGGAAAATAAAGAGTTGAAATTGGGTGCAAGGGTAGATTTGCATGTGTGAAACCTTTCTGTTTTACCAGCTTTATATCAAATTATTTAATACTAGGCAAAACATTTCTTTTTTTCTTGAATCTGAGTGCACTGTTGGAGGAAGAGTTGCTTCAGTGCTGAAGGAAGAACAGTTGGATTTTCAGAGGCAGTAGAATAATAAACCATTCCTATCATCTTTTTTTTTAGCTTGGGAGAGTCAATGTGGAAGAGGAGAGAGAGTGCTGTTGGGAGGTTTAGTTCTTGTTCTAGCGGTATGATCTTTGGCCAGTCATTTTAGCTTCTTGACCTTCAGTGTCCTTTGATCCAAGTTAATTCAGCAACCGTTTATTGAAGCAACTGTGGGACTTCTCTCTGAGCCAACCATTATGTTGGCACTATAGATCCATAGATGAATAAAACGGGGCCCTACTCTCAAGAGGCTTAAGGTCTTACAGTGGGGACAGACATCATAACTGAACAATGTAGTGAGTGTTGTAGATGAGATAAAGACTCACAAAGGAAGAAAAGATGAATTCTGTCTGGAGTAGACAGGAAGATTTTTGTATTTTGAATTCTTCATAAGGATTTTCTATTCTGACTGGCAGAGAAACAGGCATTCCAGGTATCTGAATAGTGAGAGGTTCAGAACAATTTATCGACAAAAGTTCTTTCCAGTTCTACATTTGTAGTGTTATCAATGCAGAATTCTTCGAATAGCTTTCCACTGATGAGTTATTCTCTGAAGAGTGTTTATTGTCATGGTTGAAAGAAAATAATAATGAAAGGAAGAATGATGTCTTTTTAGTTATAAAACTGGGGCTAGACTGGAGGAGGCAGTCTTTTTTTTTTTCTTAATTATTCCCCTGTTGGAAAAAAAAAATCAACCTGCATATAGGGTGGAAAATGCTTTGTGTAGAGGCCTTCTTCCTTCTTCCTTCCACAGAGTGGCAACAGAGGGAACTGCTATAACCTGGCTTATCTTCATGAGAGGAGGGAATCCAGGTGGCCATGTTTAAATGTGTCTGTGAAGCAAGGTTTCTGAAATGACAAGAGAGCCTAGCAGTTTCCAAAGCAGATGTGACTCTGCATCATACCGTCCATCTCTGCCTCTTGCTATTGCAGCGAGTCTGTCTCTTTAGGAGTCAGGAGCCAAAGACTTTCTTTTTTAAACTTTTTTTATTTGGTGCTAAAAAAAATGTGAATGGTGCATGATGATTTCTTGATAAAGGAAAGAATCCCTCTTTTTAAACTATTCTAACTAAAGGTCTTGTGTATACTGTTGGAGGTAGGTATAAAACTAGAATACCTCATTTTGTTGTTGCTTATGAGTGGCCATTAATTTATTCACGTGTGACATTTGAGCTGGCATTTTTTCTTTTTTAATTCTTAAGATGACAGTAGCTTCTGCTGTTGTATCCAAATGTAAAGTCATAATAGTCCTTTGCTTTTGTCCCAGTTGGTAGATATATTTTGCCCTCTTGCTTTTTCATTTAGACCTTATGATATTTCCTAACCCTCAGACTGTTTTGAAAGACTTTGATTAAAATATGTTGATAAAAGAATTTGATAAACAACTCAGGACCAGGTTATCTGCAGAAGACCAAATGGTTTGGCAGTCTCACAAATTCTATTCAGAGCACACAAAGAGATCCTGGAACATTTTATAGGGACTTGTGTTTGGGGAATGGTATGAACTCAGGTTACCTGCAGAATATAGTGTCATATGGAAACATTTAAGAGCTTATGGAAAATTCTTTGAGAGAAAGTGGGACAACTAGCAACTTTATAATACTTAAGGAAAAAAAAAAGGCCATTCACACAGAGTTTCAGGTGGCTATGTAAGGAGGGATGATAGATGGAAGTAAATAATTTTCAACTTTAGGCACTAAACATAGAGAAAATACCCTCTAAGGATAGTTTCGCTGACCGAACTTCAAACATAAAAGGATATGAGAGGCCGTCCTTTCTTAACCACCCTCCTCTGTAGGAGCCTGTGTGTAAAACTACCAAGAGTCTCTGCTTAAATACTTCCAGAGAACATAAGTGAATGTGGGAATGGGCATGAAGGTTGGCAAAGACCTCTGTGGACAACTCAGTGTCTACAGGATACTAGAGTTGGTGCTTTCTTATATGATTCATTGGGTTTCATAACCTACACTTTACAGGTGAGGAAATTAAGTTGTGTAAGTATGAGGAAATTTGCCTCAGCTTATATGTCTGTCTTAAAGCAAAACTGAAGTTAGCTTTTAAAAAAAGTTTTGATTTTTATTTACTTGTCTGTTTATTTATATTTTTGACCCAGAGCACTGCTCAGTTCTTGCTTATGGTAGTGCTGGAATTGAACCTGAGACTTTCTAATCTCAGACATTAAATCCGTTGCATAAGCCACCCTCTAACTCCCTAATTCCCTTGTTTCATTTTATACTGCCTTAAACTATTTCCCAGGTCAAAGGACACCTTCCTTTCTCATAAGGCAGCTTCTTCAGCCTTCTTAATAACATAAGTAGCTTGAAACTGTTTTCTCTTTTTGTGCTTAAATCTGTCTGTCATTAACAACCTCCTTGATCCCAGTTCTACCTCAGGAAGTTGACTGAATTGGTGGAATTCCCTTTCCTTCCTTCATTCATTTTATCTCTCTCTCTCTTTCTTTTCTTCTTCTCCTCCTTCTTCTTCTATCCTTATTTATTTATTGGATAGAGACAGCCAGAAATCTAGAGGAAAGGTTTTTGCAGGAATCTGAACAGCCATTGCTACCCAGGCAGTGTCTGTCACCTTGTATTTAGTACACAAAAATAAGTGCCCTTTGTTGACTGCGATTCACTCTTCAACAAGTAGATCTATTTTTTATGAGTCCTAGAGTTCTAGACTAAATAAATATTAATGTTAGATACCACCTACCAAGTGAGCTCTCTCTTGGCCTCAAGAAAAGTTAACCTTTAAGAGTTAAAAATATGTAAATATTTAAAGAATTTGTATTACATTCAATTTTCCTTTTATTTTAAATAAAACCAAACATTATTCACTAAGATATTGCCTTTTTCCCCCTTTTGTTGCCCTTGTTGTTTATCATTGTTGTTGTTATTGTTGTCATTGTTGTTGGATAGGACAGAGAGAAATCAAGAGAGGATGGGAAGGCAGAGAAGGAGAGAGAGAGAGAGAGAGAGAGAGAGAGAGAGAGAGAGAGACCTGCAGATCTGCTTCACTACTTGTGAAGAGACCCCTCCTCCTGCAAGTGGGGAGCGGAGGGGGGGGATTTGAACCAGGATCCTTACGCCATTCCTTGCATTTTGCACCATGTGCACTTAACCTGCTGCCCTACCACTCGGCTCCCAAGATACTGCTTTTTATTCTGTGGAATCCTATGAAACTGGGAACTGTTGATAGTTTTTTTAATATATGCCCACTATGTGCCTTTAATACATGCAGTAGGTGTGGACCATTTCAGTAGACTGGGAGCTTCTCATGAGGAAAGATCTTTGCAAGTCTTTGCACACACTAAGCCCAGCATCTGGCAAAAACTACACTCTTTAAAGGGTATGAATCGAGTGCAATGATAGATGAAACTGCTTGTTTTACATACTATTTTAGTATTGAGTTATTGTTTTGATCAACCTTTTCTCATGTGCCTTTATTTTGGGTGAGTGGTATAAAAATGCAGTTGTACTGAGTATCAATTAATTGAACTAACAGTGAAAAAGAAGAGCAATGGATTATAGTGAGATATCAATTACAGGGAAGAAAAGATTCTGGTTAGAAATGATGAGGGGGCCAGGTGGTGGCGCACCTGGCTGATTGCTCACATTATGATGCACCAGGACCCAGATTCAAGCCCCTGGTCCCCATCTGCAGGGGGAAAACTTCACAAGTGGTGAAGCAGGTCCACAAGTGTCTCTCTGCCTCTCTCCCTCTCTATCTCCTCTTCCCCTCTCAGTTTCTCTCTGTCTCTGTCCAACAATAAATAACTAAAAAGAATTAAAATAAAACAAATGAAAAGAAACAATGAGCTTTACTATGTATGAAATAAAAAATCTATTCTATGACTATAGATTACCAAACCTTCTCATATGTTGTTTCACAGGGGAGGGTATTGGTCTGTATGAAATGGAAATTGATGCTGTTATATACAAAGGAAAAAAAAAAGAGAGAGACACTGTGGTCTGGGAGGTGGCACAGTGGATAGAGCATTGGATTCTCAACCATGAGGTCCTGAGTCTGATCCCCTGTAGCACATGTAACAGAGTGATGTCTGATTCTTTTTCTCCTCCTATCTTTCTTATGAATAAAAAACTAAATTCTTGAAAAAAAATGAGACATTGACATCTCAGGGAGGCCAGTTGATACAATCCTCACCATGTAAGAAAACTTGTGTCTTTATAATGAAATGACCTTTTTTTAAAGTCTCACACCAAAGCAGAAGTCTTCTTTCTAAGAAATGGTAATGCGTATCCTATAGTTCTTTCTCATTTTTTGGATCCTAATTTGCTTTCCCCCCCCTTTTTTTTTTTTTAAAAAAAAGGACTTTGTTTATTTTAGATGGAAATAGCGGGGGCAGGGGAGAGGAGAGAGGCTTACCAAGACCAGATGTCTGTTCATCTCTGGCTTATGGTGGTGTGGAGATTGAACCTGAGACCACAGATCCTCAGGCATGAAATACTTCTGCTTAATAATTTTTCTATCTCCCTAGCCCCTTCTCTTTTCATTTCTAAATCTTGTTTGTACAAGTCTAAGGTTAATAAAAGGTCACTGTAGACTTTATCAAGAGACTCAGTTACTCCAGGATTAATTTATTAGATCTACCACTTTTTATAGAGTAAGAGCACACAACTTGATTTTAAAGGAGTTTCTCTTAAAAAATCATTTTTATTTATTTACTGCTGAATAAACAGAGAAATTGAGAGGGGAGGGGAAGATAGAGAGGGAAAGAGGCAGAGAGACACCTGCAGCCCTGCTTCACCATTTGTCAAGCTCTCCTCCTGCAGTTGGGGAGGACAGTATCTATGTAAGTGAAATATACTCGCAGAAAGGCAGCTGTTATGATTTATCACCTGAACTTGCTAGTTGTCTGCTGTATTTCATATTGGGGACAATTTCCAAGGTGGGTGAGGGGAGGGCTGGGCAGTGGCACATCTGGTTGAGTACACATGTTACCAAGATGGGGATTAGAGCAAGTTGAGTATGTTCGAAACCTTGAATTAAACTAGGAATGCCGTGAAATGTTCAGAGCATGGTCATACCTTCCTATAGTTGTCTCTTAGGAGACTCACTAGAGTTAAAAATCCTGGCTTCTAGATAGTCGAATGGTTCTAACATTGTTATAATAAATCTTCCTTGAATATTTTTTTCTGAAGACCCGAAGTCAGTTGCTTCAAGCACGATAGTTTTGCTTCACCAGCTTGGATGCCCAGCTATTATTTATTCTCCCAGACTGACATAGGCAGTACGTACTTCTGTGTTTTATTAAAACAATTTTGTTTCTTGAAATAAGAAAGAGAAAAGACGGACCCATTTCTAGGTTGCCTGGGCTATATTGATGTTATCTTTCGGACTTCTAGTGAAATAAGTAAGATTTGTGGTTTTCACAGCAGAGGAGAGGCTAAATGTGCTATGAAGACAGATGTTATCTTCCTTTCTTTGAGTAATGGACAGAAAGACATACCCACTGTCCCGTAACTTTCACATCTTCTGTAACCTTTTTAAGCAAAATGGGCAAAGTTGCTACTTGTACCCAAGGGAAGAGAAAGTTAATGACTAGAAAAGACAGAATTTACTTAGGCAAACGGTGGAATTAAACTCTGGACAAAGCATGCATCATTGATGCGTAACATTTTTGTTAATTGGGTCTTAACAGGTTTCTGACTCATGTGGTAATCATTGTAGAAGTGGGTCATACAGGACTATGCCAGCAGCACTACCCGCAGCTACAGGAACTCTTACCTACCTACTTGTGCATGTGCATCACATGAATTTCTGGAGGAGTACATTTCTATAGCTTAATTTAAGTTCCACAAACACTTCAGTGGTTAAACCTGAGCTGGACTCAAAAGAGTTTGTTTCCATTAAGAAAATGAATCTTTTATGTGGACTAAGGTCTGCTTAGTTAATTTGTTTGCTTTTATTGGAATAACTCTTCCCATTCCAATTCATCACTTAATTTTAAGTGGTCCCACTAAAATACCCATTAAAGTCCCTACATTTCTCACACACTAAGGCTATGACAGGTCTGTGTGACTACCCCCTCGCGCCCCCCCCCCCAAACACAAAGGTAACTTTCCCAGTCATCAGCCTGCTCTTTCTTGTCTATAATTTCCCAACAGTGAGGGAGAACATTTTATATAATAGTAGAACGAGCTTAAATTGTAAAGAGATCAAATGAAGTCTTCACAGGAAACAAGATTAATTAAAATAGAAATCACCTGACTGTGGTAATCATTGCTTTAAAAAATGTATTGCTTTCTTCCCTAAATTATCTTTTTTAAATATTTGTTTATTTATTTTACTTTCCCTTTTGTTGCTCTTGTTTTTTGTTGTTATTGTAGCTATTATCATTGTTCTTACTGATGTCGTCGTTGTTAGGACAGAGAGAAATGGAGGGTGGGGGGAGACGGAGAGGGGGATAGGAAGATAGACACCTGCAGATAGGCTTCACCACTTGTGAAGTGACTCCGCTGCAGGTGGGGATCCGGGGGCTCAAACTGGGATCCTTACGCCGGTCCTTGCACTTTGCGCCATGTGCGCTTAACCCTGCAGGTGGGAAGCAGAGGGCTTGAACCGGGATCCTTAAGCGGTCCTTGTGCTTTGTGCCACATGCACTTAACCCTCTGTGCTACTGCCCTACTCCCTAAATTATCTTTTTAAAGCCCATGTAACCCTTCTCCCCATTGATGCATTTTCCAGAAACTAAATGTAAATTCCTGCTAGTAAAGTAAAATGTGATGTTATCGTTCTCATTAGTGGTGACAAAAGATCAATTAATGTTATAATTAAAAACAGTGTCTAGAGCTGTTGTTCATGGTGAACAAATGTGACAATTAGTTTGTTCATTGACATAAATGTGTTGAATTTCCTCAGATTTTGAAGCCATGTCTTTTAGTGCTGATGTATACATTTCACTATGGATGGTAGGAATGTTAGTGAAAGAATAGAGCTCCTCATGCCAGAGCCGTATTTTAACGTACTTGACGCCTTTCTTTGCTGCCTGATGCTATATCAGCAACTTCTACTTACTGGGTCTGGAGCCTCAAGCTTTTAATATTTTATCACTAAATGCTTAAGTGTTTATGTTGCAAAAAGAAAAGTAAAGAGAGGTTTCCATTCAGACTCTTCAACTACACGAACAAGACAATATATGATGAACCTGTCATTAATGATTTTGAATTCTTTTCATGACAATAATTTGTAAGTTGTTGTTGTAAATATGAATGTGTACTTCTTAGCAGATATGATTGGGTTTTCTTTGGATACCGAGCAAGCTGCTTCTCATACCTTGAAGCCTAGGAAAACTGTAACACTGTGAAAAGAGTAAATGTATCTTTCTTCTTTTTCCTGAATTGTTACTGATCAGATGTAGACTTTTGGAATGTGCCCAGAAAAAACTTATACAGATGACACTTTGGGGACTTGTTCCTACTTTGGACCTATTTAACTTAGGGGAAGATGGTGATTTTTTGTTTTGGTAGGTTGCAGTTGTTTGCATTCCTTTCTTTTTTTTTTTAAGATCTTATTTGTTCATTCATGAGAAATGATAGGAGAGAGAGAAAGAACCAGACATCACTCTGGTACATGTGTGCTTCCGGGGTTTGAACTCAAGACCTCATGCTTGAGACTCCAATGCCTTATCCACGGTGCCACCTCCTGTACCACTGCATTTCTTTAGATACAATTAAACAGAGATTAAATTGAATGATAAAACAGAAAGTGGAAGTAAGCCCAACTTGCTTCTTGAGGTTGGAAGTGAGGTCCATGTGGACAGGGCACTTGCTTTGTATGTTGGACCAACACTTTAGGCCCCTCTGACTGAAAAAGTTGGCGTGGGAGTCACAGACAACTTGACCTTTACACTTGGTCCTATAAGCTGGTCAGGCTTAGTGGGCTGGCCTGAGAAGCTTTTGATCTGATTTTAAATTATTTTCTATTTGCTGGCTGGATGTTCACTAGGGCTTCATGTCAACTCTTGACAGTCTTATTTATTTATTTTAAGATAGTGTGCTAAAGAGAGACAAAAAGAGAAGGACAGATTCCACAACACTGTTCTACCTCTTGTGATGCTTCTCCTAAGCAGGGCACTCCTGCACAGTGGCTGGAACTCAGTCCTTGTACATGTAAGGTATAGGAACTATCAGCTGAGCTATCTCTCAGCTCCTGTGACACTGACGTTATTTGTATTACTGTCACCAGGGTTATCAATGGAACCAGAAGCAACATTTTTTTCTCTTATTCTTTCTCTCTTTCTCCCTTCCTTCCTTCCTATAAAGACAGATACATTGAGAGGGAAGGGGGAGATAGAGAGGGAGAGAGAGAGAGAAAGAGAAACACCTGTAGCCTGCTTCACCATTACTGAAATTTCTCTTTTTCAGGTGGGGAGTGGGACTGGTAGTCTTTGCACATGCTAACATATGTGTTCTACCACGTTCACCACTGCCTATATTGACAACCCCCCTGCTTTAAAATTCTTTGATCAATTCCCATCAAGTTTTGCGGTATGTGTGTGTGCATATGCCCGTGTGCGTGTGTGTGTGATTTATTTACTTTAGATAAGGACAGAGATGTGAAGAGTCAGAGGGAGTAAAACAGACCACAGCACAGAAGGTTCCCTCAGCATGATGGGAATCAGGCTTGAGCCTGGGTTGGGCACACAGCAAAGCAGCACAGGACCCACATGAGTTATTTTGCTGGTCCATGTTTTTATATTCTTTCCATGGTATGAATGCTATAAAAGCTATCAGAATTGGGAAAATATCAGCAATGTAAGATTCATTTAATTATCAGAAAATGGATACTTTCTGTAGCATGAGTCCAAGACAATCAAGGGTAAGGCTATCATCTAAAATAACTTGGTAGTTCTAGAGATCCTGTAAACCTCAAAAGTAGTACATGCGTGACACGAATGGTAAAAGAAAGAAGATAGTTAGCTGGTTTCACTGATGAAATTTGGAGCTGACTAAAAAGACAAATAATTAGAGAAGGGAGGGACAAAGAAACTAAAAATCTGTTTCTTTTTGTAGGTGAGTTGGAGCATAAAGAGTAATACAACACTTGAGGTATCTATATTTAAAATTTATGACAAATCATAGATCATGCACTAAAGGATAACTGAAGTTTAGTACATGACTGAGTGTAGAGATGTCAGATTTTCTTACACAATAGAGGGTCTTTTGTTTCAAAGTTCACTCTTGGCAAGAAAACTCCCTACCACTGCGTTAATTTCCTGTCCATCTTTCATTCAGTAACGGAACTAGAGATGGGGAGCAGACACCCCTTCCCCAAGCTTTTTAAGACTGTGCTTTGTGTAGAGTTAAAAGGAAGAGAGAAAGAAAGAAAGAAAGAAAGAAAGAAAGAAAGAAAGAAAGAAAGAAAGAAAGAAAGGAAGAAAGAAAGAAAGAAAGAGAACAAACTTTTCCCAAACAAGATGTCTGTATGCATTCTTTAAGATCCTATGTGTATGCTTAAAATGATCCTTCGGAAAAGAAATAATAATAACATAAAACTCCATAATTTTAAACCTCTCTTTTTTTCCCTAAAGACTTTTATAATCATTTTTTTCTTCTTCTTAGCATGTGAGCAAATGTGTAACTCAAATAGATGTAGCCTTACTATTTACTTAGATTGTTTTAAAAGGCTAGCTGTGTGGGGGGAGCTAGGAAGGAAGGGAGGAGGGAGTGGCTGTGTTTATTTGTTCTGTGTTGACCTAATGAGTGCAGTTCTTAAAAAATTGTAAATATTTATATGCGATCTTAATTTTTAATGACTCTCAGAAACTGGCTAGTATAGAAAACATATGAAAAACATATATATTAAACTATACATATTATAAGTGCATGCATATGTACACTAGGATGTTTTATGAGGAAAGGACTTTATTGGTCTTGTTCACTGTTGTTTTCCTAGCATCTAAAACACTGCCTGAAACATAACTTGCACTCAATAAATATTTGTTGAGTTGAAAAAAAAATGAAGGTGAACAGGTAGCAACTTTTTCATTTTTTTCATTAGTGATTCAACAGTGTTTTACAAAGTTACAAGATTTCAGAGGTATAACTTCATACCCACACGTGGTGTATGTGAGTCACTACACCCCCAATAAATTATGTGCTTCCCTCCTCCCACTATAGTTCTAAGTTCAAGACACAGTTTTGTTACCACTGTCTTTTGCAGGATCCTTTGTTTTAGTCATCTATATTACACATATCAGGAAAATCTTGCAGAAGTTAGTCTTCACCCCTTCTTTTTTTAATTCTTAAATTTTAAAATTATTTTTATTTATTTATTAGATAGAGACAGCCAGAAATTGAGAGGAGGGGAGTAGTAGAGAAGGAGAGAGTCAGAGTAACACCTGCAGCCCTGTTTCACCACTCCTGAAGCTTTCCCCCTGCAGGTGGGGACTGGGGGCTTGAACCTGGGTCCTTGCACACTGTGATGTGTGCACTTAACCAGGTGTGCCACCACTTGACCCCTCTTTTTTAAAATTCTTGCTTAATTTAATTAATTAACTTATTTTTGCCTCCAGAGTTATTGCTGGGGCTTGGTGCCTGCACTATGAATCAATCGACTGCTCTTGGTGGCCATTCTTTACATTTTTTTTTGGATAGGACAGAGAGAAGCTGAGAGAGGAGGGAAAGACAGAGAGGGGAGAGAGAGAAAAGATAAACACCTGCAGACCTACTTCACCACTTGTGAAGTGACCCTCCCTATAGATGGGGAGCTGGGGACTCGAACCAGAATCCTTGTGTGGGTCCTGGCGCTTTGTACTATGTGGGCTTAACCCGGTGTGCTACCGCCCAGCCCCTTCACCCCTTCTTTCACTTATGACATAATTTTCTTTCTTTCTCTCTCTCTTTTTTTTTTTTGTTTAAGAAAGGAAACATTAACAAAACTGTAGGATAGGAGGGGTACAACTCTACACAGTTCCCACCACCTGATCTCCATATCCCATCCCCTTCCCTGATAGCTGTCCCATTCTCTATCCCTCTGGGAGCATGGACCCAGGGTCATTGTGGGTTGCAGAAGGTGGAAGGTCTGGCTTCTGTAATTGCTTCTCCGCTGAACATGGGCGTTGACTGGTCGATCCATACTCCCAGTCTGTCTCTCTCTTTCCCTAGTAGGGTGGGTCTCGGGGGAAGCTGGGCTCCAGAACACGTTGGTGGGGTTGTCAGTCCAGGGAAGTCTGGTCGGCATCATTCTGGCATCCAGAACCTGGTGACTGAAAAGAGAGTTAACGTACAAAGTCAAACAAATTGTTGAACCAAAGGACATCATTTTCAGTTCCATCCATCAGGTCCAAAATGATACAATCTCATCTCTCTTGATTGCAAAGTAGTGTTCCATTGACTATATATCCTATAACTCCTCGTCATATATTTTGAGAGCATTTAGATCACTTTTATATTTTGGTTACTATAAATAGTGCAGCTGTGAACATAGGGATACATATCTATTTCAGTTATTACCTCTGTTCTTCTTCTAGCGTTTGCCGTTACCTCTGTGTAAACAGGCATCATTATACAGTGGAGTAGCACTGAACTGGAATTCAGAAAAACTCAAATCTACTTCTTTTGACACTGCTATTAACAAAGTATATGAAGTTACCAAACTCACTACCTTCTTTGCTTTTTTTCATTTTTAAGAATTATTTAAAAATAAAAGGTGGGGGTAGGCTTTCAGGTCTTGGTGCATGATTGTGGAGGAGGACATAGGCTGGGGGTGTGTCTTGCAGGAAATTGAGAAATTTTACCTCTGTGTCAACAACTATATTTATTGTAAACCATTAATCCCCCAAATTAAAAAAGAAAGTGCTGTGAAAGGAAAAAAAAATTGTGCAGAAGAGTAGCTGTTTTCCTTGCTTTGTCTTCATGAGTTTTTAAAATGATCAAATTTTATCTAAGGAATGAAAAATGTTGGAAACTACAGTGCACTTAATAGAAGTGTGTGTGTGTGTGTGTGTGTGTGTGTGTGTATACGTGTACATACGTACTTAAGTACCTACAGAAAATGCCTTTTGTCTTTGCTTCTCAATTTCTATTCTTAGGGAAATCAGATTATTTAAATCCCATTTATGCACAGCTCTCCTCTGTCTGTCCTATGCCCCTGTATTCCACTACCTCCAGTAAATCAGAAAAAGGTGGTGAGCCAGACTGTAGTGGCAGGTGAGGGCTGCTCTTTTTCTCATGTCTATTTTATTTCCCAGAACTTTAAAATATCGAGTGCATCTGCCTCAGAAGCTTTCTTACCTGTTTCAGCTCTTGAAGATACATGACTTGGGTCTTATATATATATATATATAACCACTTCAAGCCCTTTGGTAATCAAGCAAAAGTGTTTATTGTCTGTTAATACTGTACAGTGATAATCATGACTTTAATAAAGAGTCTGGTTCAGACAGATGCCATAGAGTGAGCCATAAAGATACTTCGTAAAATTAAATGTGCTTCTACGTTCATAATCAGGAATCCTACACACTGGGTGATGAATAGACTAGAGAATCCAAGCAGGATGATCTTAGTCAAGAGGAGGAAGATGTGCATCGTCATTGTCAGGACAGTGCTCTCAACTGTTTTGAAACTCAAGGGTTTCACATTTATTGATTCTCCTTAGTTGCTTATTTAAAAAAAATTATTTATAAAAAGGAAACACTGACAAAACCATAGGATAAGAGTGGTACAACTCCACACAATTCCCACCACCAGAACTCTGTGTCCCCTCCCCATCCCTGATAGCTTTCCCATTCTCTGTCCCTCTGGGAGTATGGACTCAAGATCATTGTGGGATGCAGAAGGTAGAAGGTCTTACTTCTGTAATTGCTTCCCCGCTGAACATGGGCGTTGACAGGTTGATCCATACTCCCAGCCTCTCTCTCTCTTTTCCCCTAGTGGGGCGGGGATCTGGGGAAGCGGAGCTTCAGGACACATTGGTGGGGTCATCTGCTCAGGGAAGTCCAGTTGGCATTGTATTAGCATCTGGAACCTGGTAGCTGAAAAAAAGAGTTAACATATAAAACCGAGCAAATTGTTGACTAATCATGAACCTAAGGGCTGGAATATTGCAGATGAAGACTTGGGGGGGGGGGGTGGTGTCTCCATTTTGTAGATAGCTAGTAGGCCTATTTTAGTTATATTCCAAAGGACCTATGACTATACTATTTTTTTTTCCCTAAGCCTGACATCTGATATATAGGTGTACCCAAGTTATTGTCTGGGGAGATGATATCTTAGTTGTTTTTTGAACCAGGTGTCTGAAGCATCTAGCAACAGTAGAGGGTGGCCCTCCCCCCTCTATGTTCACACATTGACTTAAATTTCAGTAGCAAACTTTAGAAAGTAGATTTTTGTAGACTCACGGAATTTTGTGATTTTAAGAAGCCACTTAGTTACTTCTGTCATTTGGCTTGTAGGAAAACTGAAATCGGGAGCCCCCAGACTGAGAGTGCTTTAGAAGGTCACCACCTCTGCTAACTTTATATTCAGAACAAAATGGTAACCTAGGACTTCAGGCTTCCAGATTCCCATTATTCTTTCTTGCTACCTTGGTTGGATAGTCAGTTCTCACACATTTTTTTAAATATGGAAGAATGTAAGTAATATCCATTCCCTCTATAATTACAAGAGCTGTTGACAATTGTCCTCTGTCATTTGTATCCATGTGGCTTAAGACGATATTCTGCTAATTGTAAGAATTGTTCAGTGTAAACTCAGGAGATACATCACAGCATGGAATATGTCTGTGTTTATTCATGCATTCTTTCTGGAAACCCAATCTTATTTATGTCTGCTTTTAGCAGATAGGCTAGGTTACGTTATGTTAAACATGTTGTACCGACCATCATTTGCTGTGCTGTAGCCTGGCTTTCTTCCTTGATTAGCTTTAATCAAACTCTCTGCATTCCTTGACCTTAATAAAGCTATTTTTCCTGACAACCGAAGACTGTTTTAACAAGCACAGTTCATCTGTGCTGAAACTAAGGCTGAGTTAAGATGGGGTTTGGGTCCACAGCATGGAGTATAAGAGGAAATGATGAAATGGTGCTCCCTGAAACATCTCTTCTTTACATTTAATTAGACAAATTATATGCAAACCAGTAGATGCCCTGGGAAGGCAATCAACATTAGGGCTAATAAAAAGCTTGAATAGTATAAAAGGACTTTGGCGGGGGGAGGAGCTGTGGAACCTTTTTAACACTTATGAGAGGTAAATTAACACCACTCGCTAAACATAGATGCTATATGAATTTCAATATTGATTAAGAAATTAATTTTATGGTGCCGTTCTAAGTATGAAACTACAATTCATACTTCAGTCATTGAAAGTTTGCAACCTGCATGCATACGCATGAGTTATTTTGTAGATACCTTATATGTGAACTATTCATATGCATTAAATTTTTTATTACCTTTATTTATTGGATAGAGACACCCAGAAATCAAGAGGGAAGGGGGGGGGTTGAGAGGAAGAGAGACAGAGAGATACCTGTAGCACTGCTTCACCACTCATAAAGCTTTTCTCCTGCAGGTGGGGACTGGGTCCTTGTGTATTGTAACGTGTGCTTAAGTAGGTGCACCAACACCTGGCCCCTTCATATATATTTTATATAAAACATACCTTATACTTTTTATACTCTGGGAGACAGATTATGGTCAGACTTTGGAGTTTTAACAAAGCATGGTTGAAATTTAAAAAAAAATTAATTATCTTTATTGTTTGGATAGAAATAGCCAGAGATCTAGAAGGAAGGGGGAGATAGGGAGAGAGAGAGAGACACCAGCAGACTTGCTTCACCTCTTGAGAAGCTTTCCCTCTGCAGGTGGAGACCGGGGGCTTGAACCCAGGTCCTTGTGCACTCAACAGGTGCACCATCATCTGGCTCCAGGGTTGAAATTTTAACCACTTTCCTTGTATTGTGTATGTGTGTGTGTGGTGTTTAATTTTATGAAATTAATTTTCTTTTTTTAATTTTTAAATCTTTAATCTTTATTTATTTATTGGATAGAGACAGCCTGAAACTGAGAAGAAGGGGGAGATCGGGAGAGAGACAGAGAGACACCTGCAGCCCTGCTTCACCACTTTTGAAGCTTCCCCCTGCAGGTGGAGGCTGGGAACTTGAACCCAGGTTCTTGTGCGCTCAACCATGTGTGCCACCAGCTGGCCCCTATGAAATCTAATTTCATCCATAAAATGAGAGGTATAACTAATTTGTTAGAGTTTTATTTTTTAATAAGAAATAAAATTTTGCTCTCGGTATAGAATACTTGCCTCAATACCTGACATAAAATAGGTGCTCTGAAATAGGTACCCTATATTTTAAAGTAACTTTTACATAGTTAAGAGTAGTTTCAAGTGAACTATTAAATACTGTATTGTTGGGGGCCGAGCCGTAGGGCAGCTGATTAAGCGCACATGGCGCAAAGCGCAAGGACCCGCGCCAGGATCTGCGTAAGGATCCCGGTTTGAGCCCCCTGCTCCCCACCTGCAGGTGAGTCGCTTCACAGGCGGTGAAGCAGGTCTGTAGGTGTCTGTCTTTCCTCCTCTCTCAATTTCTCTTTGTTCTATCCAACAATAACAACAACAATAATATTAACAACAATGATAGACAACAAGGGCAACAAAATGAAAATTGGCCTCCAGGAGCAATGGATTCGTAGTGCAGGCACCAAGCCCCAGTAATAACCATGGAGGCAAAAAAAAAAAAAAATTGTCGGAGAAGTCACGACATAATTTAAAAAAAAATTGTCTATTAAAAATGCATCATGACTTTTCCAACAACAAAATATGTGAAAATTGGTTTAAGAATGTAAATAAACATTCTACACATAATCTTAAGAATCACAGTCATTATTAAAGGAAACTGCTAGCAGAGGACAGAAATTTATAGTATTTGGAGGAAAATGATGACTCAAAGTAGTTTTTTTTTTAATCCCCAGTTAACCAAATAAAAGTTTCAGAATGTTAAGAGATTTACTAAGTGGGGGTTGGGGGATGACTTGCCCATAGAGCACACACGTTAGTCAGTGTGTGTGAGGACCCAGTCGACAGCCTCTTGAGCACCATGTGAGAACACCATGAAAAGAGTATTGAAACAGTGCTATGGCTGCTCCCTACCTCTGTGCCCCACTCCCGCGAAAGATGTCTACCGGTAGCCATGGAATGATATAGGCACTAAGCCCCAGACAAAGCCCTGTCAGGAAAACAAAGAAGCAAAATTTATTAAGTGCTTTCTTCTAAGCATCTTATGTGCCTTGCTATGATACTCAGTTTGGAAAACAACACTCAGAATAGTTGTGATTAACCTAATTTACAAAGAACAAAAGATAAACTAAAAAAAACACCAAAGAAAAACCAAGTAAGTTATGCTTTACCATGACAAAATCTGAATTGGATCTTGGGGGTCAGTTTGGCTCCAAAGTACTTTCTCTTGGGGCCATGGGATGGAAACATAGGGAAGATTTATATATGACTTAAAAAAAAGAAATAGATTCTCTATATCTCCATTCCTGGGACATACAGTTTTTTTTTCCTTCCTTTTTATCCCAAGATGAATTCTAAATGAATGAATGTGTGTTGGGTTTAACTCTCAGCTTCACTGCTGTGGGACTGTGGTCATCAGCCATGAATTCCCTTGGACAATCGTCTAGGAGAAATCTGGTCTTTAGCATTTTAAAAAGCTGCCCTGGTAGTTCCAGCTACGCAGTCAGGGTGAAGAGCCTGAATTCATAGAGATCTTGTTCAGGTTGTAGGCATTTTGGTTGCCCGGATGTCACATCTAAATAGAAGCAGTGATTTGTCAGATTCAGTTATGATTCATTTGCTTTTTAGGGGGGAAAGGAATGTGGAAGCCATGAAATCCTTTCAAGTTGTGATGAACTTGCCTGTATGGTAATTAGCATATAGAAATAAAGTATTCTTTATTCTTACTGTTACTTTACTCCGGTTGGAAGAGGCGGAATTACATATATACTGAAAATTGAGGCAAAAGAAGAAAAGCCATTATGGCAACTCCTTCCCTCACAGAATGAAGGAGCAAGAGCATTACTTCATGTATTTTCAGTAAAACAAAAAATATTTTCAAAATACAATCTGCTTGACTTCCCTTCTTTGTGTAGAAAAGTGTAGAAAGTAGAAAGTGTAGAAAGTGTCTTTGTGGTCAGACAGATGTGGTTGAACCAAGACTCTTCCTTTCTAATAAAGAATCAAGCATTTGTTAGGGGGTGGGGCACACCCAGTGGAGTGTACACAGCATCATATGCAAGGAACTGGGACTTGAGCCCCGATCCTCACCTACAGAGGGGATGCTTCCCAAGCATATATCTACCTATTTGTTTGTTTGTTTGTTTATTTTACCTGCAGAGTTATTGCTGGTGCTCAGTGCCTGCACCAGGAATCCACTGCTCCTGGAGGCCATTTCCCCCCGCTTTGTTGCCCTTGCTGTTGTAGCTTTGTGGTTATTACTGTTGTTGATGCCATTCGTTGTTGGATAGGACAGAGAGAAATGGAGGAGGGGAAGACAGAGAGGGGGAGAGAAAGATAGACACCTGCAGACCTGCTTCACCACCTGTGAAGTGACTACCCTGCAGCTGGGGATCTGGGTTTTGAGGCGGGAACTTGAGCTGGGATCCTTCAGTCCTTGCAATTTGCGCCATGTGCGCTTAACCTACTGCGCCACCGCCCACCCCCCTACCTCTATCTATCTATCTATCTATCTTCTATCTCCTCCTCCCTTTTCAGTTTCTCTTTGTCTTGTCAAATGAAAAACAGAAAGGAAAAATGGCTGCTAGGTGTGGCGGTTTTGTAGTAACCCTGGTAGCAATAAAAACAATAAATTAATCATTTTAAAATCTCAAAATCTTGGGTTCCCTAATATGTAAAATGGAATAAATCTTAGCTTGTTTAGTTACTCTGAGGATAAAATAAATAACAGTAATTTGTTTTTTTAAATGATTTAAAAAAATATTTATTCCCTTTTGTTGCCCTTATTTTATTGTTGTAGTTATTATTGTTGTTGATGTTGTCATTGTTGGACAGGACAGAGAGAAATGGAGAGAGGAGGAGAAGACAGAGAGGGAGAGAGAAAGATAGACACCTGCAGACCTGCTTCACCACCTGTGAAGGGACTCCCCTGCAGGTGGGGAGCTGGGGTCTCAAACCCTGATCCTTATGCTGGTACGTGCACTTAACCCACTGCACTACCGCCCAACTCCCTAAATAACAGTAATTTGTAATGGATAGCCTAGCACCTGACCTCTGTAGCTACTAGCTTTAGGTTATTGAGACCCAAGAAATTTAGGATGCTGGTCAGGCTGGGTGTATTCTGAGAGGACTCTATGCAGCCCACTGATTCTGCAAAAGCGAAGAAACCTGCAGCTGACTTTTAATCTAGGACGCTGCTATTCAGAGAAACATGTTTGGTTGGTTTTTTTTTTTTTTGTTTTTTTTTGTAACGTAAGAAAATGTTTCTTGGATATCTCTTTTATTAAACAGAAAGTATGGGAAGAAATTAGGATACCATGCCTGAAAGTTTTTCTGGAGAGTTTGTAGCTCACACTAATCATTCCCTAACTTGAGACTTCGTAACAGACTGTCGCGTCTCAATTCTAAGTCTTTGGTGCCTGTCATAGCGGCATGGTTAATAAACTCAGACAGTTAGTGGTAACCGATCCTGTCTTTCCTTCTGCCTTCAGGCACGGATACATCTGAATTACTCCCAAACAGATGCATTTCCATTCTCTTTAAGAAAGACTATGTAATGAGCTTAACTATGAAGAAGTTCATTATCAATTCTGACACCAACAATCATCAGCTTAAGCATATTTTTTCTTCTACCACCTTCCATAGAGAAACACAGACATTAGGGTGAAGCCAATAGATGATGATAAGAATATGGAGGGTAGGAGGGTAGGGGAGTCTGCCGGTAGTGCAGCGGGTTAAGCGCACGTGGCGCAAAGTGCAAGGAAGGGGTAAGGATCTGTGAAGCAGGTCTGCAGGTGTCTCACTTTCTCTCCCCTTCTCTGTCTTCCCCTCCCCTCTCTGTTTCTCTCTATCCTTCCTATCCAACAATGATGACAACAAGAATAACTACAACCATAAAACAACAAGGGCAACAAAAGGGAATAGATAAATAAATATTTAAAAAAATAATAATATGGAGGGTAGGTAGATGCCTCAAGACCACTGATTCCCTAAGCTCTGAGTCCTCACATGACCCAGAGGTAGTCAGTTATTGGGGGCTGCAAGGCTGAGATAAGTGCAGAAAATTGGTGAGTGTCCGTTTTAGAAAACATAGCTCCCTACTTTAGACTTTCCTGCACCTTTGCCCTGGAGGCTAAGTAGCTTGTTACTGATAGCCAAGTAAAGCTAATCAACCTTCCATATCATTTCCTACAGGAAAGGCCTCAAGTGTTTATTGGTTTCCAGGATGTTAGTAATAAACTGGCTGATTTTATTCTTGAGGAGACCAAGTGCAATATCTAAATTTACATTATGAAATATAAATTTCATTTTATGTATGTATGTATTTCCAGAGCACTGCTCAGCTCTGGCTTATGGTGGTGCAGGGGATTGAACCTGGGACTTTGGAGAGTCTCTTTGCATAACCACTATAACCCGCTGAAATAGAGATTTTTCTACTCTCAAAAACAAAGCATACAATTTACAGGAGATCTGAATTGTTCAGCCACCAATGAGAAACCTTCTTGTACATATTCAGGTTGTCCATCCCCCTCTTCCACTGGCATCCCATATATTCTGTATGGAAAATGCTATTTATAAGGTACCCTGAAATGTGGAGAATCCAGTGATAAAAGCCATAAGAACATTTTGAGGCTCTTCCCCCCACCCCATCTCTTGGAATGTAGCATGGAAAGCTCATTCCAAAAGGCAATACCTTTGGGCATTCTGGCAAAATTTGGGACAGAATTAGTAAGATGGAAATGAAAACAGGATGAGAATGTCCATTTTATGTGAAATGGATTCAGCCAGGAACAGGGCACCCTGCATTTAGAATCAAAAATTTCATTACACTAAGGCAGGGTCAAGGAAGCGTAATTTGACAGCAATTCATGTGAAAACAACCCAAGAGTGTAAGTTGACCACAAGATTAATAGGGGCCAGCCGTGTGACATTGCTGTTTAAAAAGCTAATGCTGTGTTGGGTTGTGGTCTGACCACAACTGGAATTTTTTTTGCCCAGTTTTGGGTACAAAACCCTAAGAGGAATGCCAACAAAATGGAGACCCAGAAGGTGATGGAACAGGAATCCTGTGAGGGACAGTTGAAAAAAGTTGGCTATAACATAGAAGAGATGCCGAAGAATAACTGTAGTAATAAGCTTAAATGTTTGTGTGTCTGGTGGGGCAGTATCTGGTAGGACATAAATGGAAGTTAAGTTTCTTTTTTCTCTAGTGCTTCAAAGCCACAGTAGGCATGAAACAAAACAGAAACAAAGAAAATAATGAGCATGTGCACTGCCTGACCTGTTTTTCCAACAAATCTGCCCGTCTTTCAGTGTTTCTGAAAAGTCTATGTAGCCGTTGTTCTCTCTGGCACCCAAACCAGAAACTGTCTCTTTCCTTCAAGAGGCGGAGGGAATATTGCATCTTAACTCAGCGGCGATAGTGTGGGCTTTAATTATTTACAATAACTCTGTTACTTCAGAGTTCTTTATAGGAAGGCAATATTGTTACACTTGATAATTTCTGAAGAGTTTTGAGGTTTGACCTGGGAAGACAGCAGAATGGTTATGCAAAAGACTCATGTCTGAGCCACTGAGACCCCAGGTTCTGTGTTACTCAACACATTGACATTCTATTGATATATTACCCCCCAAACCCTTACTGTTTCTTGGTCTGCTTGTCATGACTTGTTTCATTTCTCCACCAAAATAGTTTTATTAACACTGTGATCATGCACAGGAGATAGTAGCTAACTGATGTAATTAAGTAGAGTGTCAAAGGCTGTTGGTTTATTGCCGATGCAGCTGTCACTCCTGGTGGGAAGATACACTTTCTGCTGACGTAATAGATCTGCAGACATGCCAAAGAATCTGTGGGTTGGTGCTGAGGTGAATGTGGGGATTTTGCTTATACAGGGCAGAATGGTGGGATCTGCTGCCAAAATATGGCGGACTCTAGATGCTAACTATGACATGGTTAAAGAAGAGGAGAGGGCAGTTTAGTTTGGGGCTTTGGTGAGTGAAGTTCTTTTTTTTTTAGTCTGTGCTTTTGGCATGCTAATGCACACATTTAGTCTCTGTAAAAAAAAAAATCTGCTTTCGAAAGAATTTAAAAACACAAAGTGCTCAATCCATATCTCTGAAACAACTAAAAAGACTGCAATTTCAAATGAGGAGTGATGTTGCAAAGAAGAAAGAAGTTGTTTATTATGGCTCAAAATTTTAATCACCCAAGGGCTGTAAAGTTAAAAATAGACAATTCTGCCTTCTGTTTATGGTAAACTTGGCTGAGTCTCGGCAAATTTCAAAAGCTGAACATACTGTATGTTATTTTTGCTTAATTTTAGATTCCACATTTTAAAATTATTTCTTACAAGAAGCATATTTCAGGATATAAACAGCCTGAAGAACAGTATTCTTCATTTCTACCCATATTGAAATTCCTTTGAAAATAGTAAACTCTGGTTTTGGGATTTTCCTATCCCCAAGAGTCCAAATGGGTACGTACCTTTCTAAGCCTTTTACGTTATGAATGAACACAGGGTTGGGAAATTGTAAAAAGCTGCTTTCTGGTATCTGGTTTCTTTGCTAGTCATTTCAGTCTTCTTAGTAATATCACTTCTTCTTCCAGATATGCATAGATGTTACTGGAGTGCTTAATGGAGGGAGGGCCACGTTTGTGTTGCCTTTCGTTTTTCAGGTAAGAATAGACCAGGAGTTTTAGACAGAGACTCTTAGGCCATTTAGAAGGAAGCTGCCAAGATGGTAAGAGAGAGTCCAAAATTGAACCTCCCAGATGGAGCTACTGGATAGTGCAGCCTCTCTTCAGACACCTTCACACCTGCCAGGAGAACCACTTGTGCGGTGACTGTTTGGCCCAGGAACAAGTAGGATTGTTGACTCAACCCTCTTCATGCCTCCTCAGAGAGGAGGAGCACCTGGCTTCACCGTTTTACATAACTCTTGTTTATTCTTGCCTTGGACTTCTTTTAGAACACCATTTTGGGTCGTTCCTCCCAGGCTGCTTATTTTTATTTCATTTTTTTTTTTAAATTGAACAAACCCTTTGAGGTGGCAGCAAATGAATGAGAGGGATTTAAAAAAAAAAACAACTCATTATTCAGTGTGGCACCTGGGAATCAAACATGCCCTACCAAGTAAATGGTATGCTTGGTAAATATTTACTAAAGATAAAGATTTCTATCATGACCTTGTATCTTGTAATTAAATTACCATACTTACCAGTGAAGAATTCCTACCATGTGCTAGACACAAGTCTAAAGGAGTTCGTGTATATTATTTCTTCTCTTCTCAAGAACCCATTTTATAGAAGAAAAGAACTGAGTTGACCCGGTTACTTCTACTCCAGGACACGCATCTGTGTACAAGGAGTTGCCTGCTGTCTGTCCCTAGTATAGAATTAGCACTTCTTCTTCTAGCGTTTGCCCTTCTTCCGTAGCCAGTCAACAGGTCAGGTTGAAAGCTGTCAGGAGCTGCTTGTTGCTGGCTTTGAAAGTGACTGGGATCCATGTGGATTCAGTTGGCTAGGAAGGATCGTCAGTTTCCCCAATGAATGGGGACTCACGGGATGCACCACGAGAAGGTCGATCCAATGCATCCCGAATTAGCACTGCTTCCTGTTGTCTGCATTGTATCATGATGACCACAATTGAGAAAAGTCGTGCTAACAGTTCTCAGCCATCCACTGACACCAGGCCTCTGAGAGGCTAAATATTCTTTTATATGTGCTCACATCCTCAATCATGAGAGACTCTCCCACGTCCTAGTTAGAACCTATTTTTACAGTTTCTTTATTTTTTATTAGTGATTTAATATTGATTTACAAAATTATAAGATAAGAGTGATATAATTCCAGATGCTTCCCACCATCTCCTCTATCAGAAACTGCACTTCTTCTTCTTCTAGCGTTTGCCCTTCTTCCGTAGCCAGTCAACAGTGTCTCCTACGGTCAAAGATATGGGATAATTCTGTAATATATACATTGATATTTTCCCCATTTTTTTCCAGTGGTCATGCCTTCACTTTTCTTTTTCTTTCTTTCTTCTTTTTTTTTTAAAAGAATTTATTTATTTATTCATGAGAAAGATAGGAGGAGAGAAAGAACCAGCCATCACTCTGGTACATATGCTACCAGGGATCGAACTCCGGACCTCATGCTTGAGAGTCTAGTACCCTAGCCACTGAGCCACCTCCTGGACCACGTGCCTTCACTTTTCTAAGTCACTTCTACACCTATTATTATTTCTGGGTATCTTTGCTTTTTTGCTTTTCTCTCTCAGTTAAGAAAATCAAAGGAGTAGGGCGCAGTGCAGCGGGTTAAGCGCAGGTGGCGCAAAGCGCAAGGCTCCCCACCTGCAGGGGAGTCGCTCCACAGGTGGTGAAGCAGGTCTGCAGGTGTCTATCTTTCTCTCCCCCTCTCTGTCTTCCCCTCCTCTCTCCATTTCTCTTTGTCCTATCCAACAACAACAATAATAACTACAACAATAAAACAACAAGGGCAACAAAAGGGAATAAATATTAAAAAGAAAAAGAAAACCAGTGGCTGCTTCCTCTGGTGTCTTCCAGGTTCACTTCTCTTTCAGTGATGGCATAAAAAGAAAATTCCTGGTGACAAATGCTTCAGCTCTTGGTGGAATGGGGATCATAGACCCCTCTGGTTCACTTCCCCTGTCATTTAGGCCTCTGGGAGTAAGGACCAACATTCTTTCTTTTTTTTTTTTTCCCATGCAAGGTTATTGCTGGGGTTCGGTGCTTGCACCAGGAATCCGCCGCTCCTGGAGGCCATTTTTTTTTCCCCTCTTTTGTTGCCCTTGTTGTTATAGCCTCGTTGTGGTTATTATTATTACCATTGTTGATGTTGTTCGTTGTTGGCTAGGACAGAGAGAAATGGAGAGAGGAGGGGAAGACAGAAAGGGGGAGAGAAAGATAGACACCTGCAGATCTGCTTCACCGCCTGTGAAGCGACTCCCCTGCAGGTGGGGAGCCAGGGTTCGAACCGGGATCCTTATGCCGGTCCTTGCGCTTTGTGCCATGTGTGCTTAACCCACTGCGCCACCGCCTGACCCGACCCCCTGGGCCAACATTCTTTTGGGGGTGCAGAGGATGAGAGGTCTGGCTTCTGTGATTGCTTCTTCACTGGACGTGAACAATGGCAGGTTGATCCATACTCCAGCCCGTTTCTGTCTTTCCCTAGTTTACACTAACTTGATACACAGTTTTAATAAAGGTATTAATCAGTTTTCAAGCACATAGCAAATTCATATTCGGTGGCTATTCAGTCAGTGTTTTTTTCTTTATTTGATAGGATGGAGAGTTTGAAAGGGGAGAGATTGAGAAGAATCTAAATTTTTAAAAATATTTATTTTCTCTTTTGTTGCCCTTGTTGTTTTTTATTGTTGTTGTTGATGTCGTCACTGTTAGGAAAGAGAGAAATGGATAGAGGAGGGAAGACAGAGAGAGTTAGACAGACACCTGAAGACCTACTTCACCGCCTGTGAAGCAACTCCATTGCAGGTGGGGAGCCAGGGATTCGAACCGGGATCGTTAAGCAGGTACTTGTGTTTTGCACCACCTTTGCTTAACCCTCTGCACTATTGCCTGACTCCCTAACTTTTTAAAAAATTTATTATTAGATAGAAACAGAGAAGTTGAGAGGGGAGTGCAAGATAGAAAGGGTAAGAGACACAAAGACACTTGAAGTCCTGCTTTACCACTGATGAAGCTTTCCCCCTGCAGATGGAGACCAGGGGCTTGAACTCAGGTCCTTTTGCACTGCAATGTGTGTGCTTAACCAGGTGCACCACTGCCTGCCCCCTGAGAAGAATCTGTATAGACAAACAACTACAGTACTTACTTCATTGCTCATGCAGCTTCCTCCCTGCAGGTGGGGTGCAGGGGCTCAAACCTGGGTCCCTGTGCATGGTAACATATGTGCTTATCCACTGCCGAGTCCTGTATTTTCTGAGTGTTTGCTACATGTTAAATATTCTATACAGAGTGAATATATAAGACAGAATGCTTGCCCATAGCCAAATATATTTACATGCTGTAAATCAATGATTCTCAAAGCGAGATCCTTGAATCAGCAGCAGCAACTTTACATGGGGGATGTGTAAGAACCATGATTGATTGATTCCCATCCTGGATCACTACACTCTTTTTTTTTTTTTTGCCTCTATGGTGATCACTGGGGCTCAGTGCCTGCTCTATGAATCCACTGCTCCTGGAGGCTGTTTTTTCTCCTTTTGTTGCCCTTCTTATTTATCGTTGCTGTTGTTATTATAATTTCTGTTATTGCTGTCGTTGTTGGGTAGGACAGAAATTGAGAGAGGAGGGGAAGACAGAGAGGGGGAGAGAAAGACACCTGCAGACCTGCTTCACAGCTTGTGAAGTGACCCCCCTGCAGATGGGGAGCTGGGGGCTCGAACTGGCATCCTTAGCTGGTCATCCTTGTACTTTATGCCATGTGTGCTTAACCTGCTGTGCTACTGCCCAGTGCACCCCTCCTTTTTTTCATAGTTATAAAAGACTATTTACTTATTTATTTTGAAAGGAGAAAAAGAGTACTGGAGCACTGCTCACATTTGGCATAAGATGGTGCAAGGGTTTGAACCTCTAACTGTGAGACCTCAGACATCAAAGTTGGTGTTCTAATACACTGACATCTCTCCCAGCCCTGAAATCTATTTAAAATAAGCCCCTTGGTGATTCTGCTGTACTCAAAGTGTGAGGACTGTTCTAGAAAGTTTAAAATAACATCTTTGTGTTCTTGTAGTAGCTGACTATGACAAATATATATGATCTTCCCATGAACCCATTTTGGAGAAGAGAAAATTGAGTTTTACTAAGTTAGGAACTTGCCTCAGAATATCCGCTGTGTAGAATTACTCCAGGTTTATTGTGTGTGTGTGTGTGTGTGAGAGAGAGAGAGGTAGAGAAAGAGGTCTTTTAAGAAATTTATAAAAAGGAAACATTTACAAAACCATAGGATAAGAGGGATACAACTTCACAGAATTCCCACCACCAGAACTCTGTATTATTCCTCCCCACCCCCACTAGCTTTCCTATTCTTTAACCCTCTGGGAGTATGGACCCAAGGTCATTGTGCGATGCAGAAGGTGGAAGGTCTGGCTTCTGTAATTGCTTCCCCGCTGAACATGTGCATTGACAGGTCAATCCATACTCCCAGCCTCTCTTTCCCTAGTGGGGCAGAGCTCTGGGGAAGCAGAGCTCCAGGACACATTGGAGTCCGTTTGTCCAGGGAAGTCTGGTCGGCATCATGCTGGCATCTGGAACCTGGTGACTAAAAAGAGAGTTAACATACAAAGCCAAACAAATAGTTGACCAGTGATGGACCTAAGGGCTGGAATAGTGCAGATGAAGAGTTGGGGGGGGTCCTCCATTTTGTCGATAGCTAGTAGGCATATTTTAGTTAAATTCTAAAGGGCCTGTGGCTATACTAGTTTTTTTTTTCCCCTTTTTTCTTTTTGCTCCTGTGCCTGATATCTGATATGCTGGTGGGTCCAAGTTATTGTCTGGGGAGATGATGTCATGGCTGGAAAAAGGACCAGAAAGATGGATCGGTGAAGAGAGTATCTCCCTAATATGGGAAAGGGGTATCAATATTGTTGACTGTAAACTCCATCAATTTGATGTGATCTGGGACCCATAATCAGCTTAGGAGCTTATGTGACCTCTGCATCCCTGTAGATCTGAGCTCACATTCTGTGGTCATGAGCAGGAACATTCCAGGCTGCCCCAATATTGACCCATCTTCCTCAGGTGTAGCATAGAGTATGTTGTCCATCCCCGAAGGGAACATTTTCTACCATTGTTGATCCAAGTTGAGGGCAAGGTCCTATGGGGGCCCACAAAGGGGTCTATTGTGTTGTTCCTGATAGAAATTACCAGTAACAATGGAGAGAGAGATTTATTTGAGGTCTACGCCCATCAAGCCTGGTTGGGAATTTCAAGACTCCCCGATTAGGGCCCCAGCTGATGGAATGGCCTGATAGTGACTAAAGAGTCATCGTTAAAGTATGCCAGTCTCTTGCCGAGAGAGAGGTCTTATGGTGACATTCAGCAATGAATCTGTGCCGAGCAAAAGGCTGGGGACACTAATAATAATGCGAATTTAGATCCTAGTATCATACACATATATTCAGAGTCTTACTGTTCCAAAGTATTCCCTGTATGAATAAAACAGGACTATTACAAAACTTGTCTAAGCCTTATTTTCCTCATGAAAAATGAGAATGATGGTAATGGAACCGTCCTCACACTTAGTGCAGCTGCTTGGTATAAAGATGCCTCATCCTCCTCGATGAGACATTTTCGTCTTAGGTACTGAGTAGGTGCTGAGGGAACATTCTTTTGATTAGAAAAAATGGATGTATTGTCTGTTTTCCTTTGTGGTAATCATTGACCTGAGATTGCAGATATTTATTCTAAACTATCGTCTGTCTTTAGCAGAAGAAACAACAATAATGGCACCCAGTATCAGAGCATCCCTGACATTGCAAATCTTTCTGAATTGAGTGTTGACCTGCTTCAGTTTGATTTAGTTGCTACTTTTAGTTATAATGCCCTGGTCTAAGTTTGCCTTCCCCTTTAGCCCTTACCATGGACTATTTTAAATGTCCGTAAGTCTTCATTTCATTAGGGCGCTTCCATATCTGCCTGTAGATATCTTATTCTTGAAACGTTGTAGGCAGTAATAGTAAATCTGAGAGAAGCAAACCTCTGCTTATTTTGTGCTATCTCAGCACTCAACCAAGGAGAGAAGCTCAAGGAAATGAATGCTTCCTTCAAGCACAGTAGGAACTTGGAGCTAACTTATTGCCACATAACCTGATTTCACTGACTTTCTTTCTGAAATTTTGCTTTTCTTTTCTTTTCTTTTTTTTTTTTCTCTTTTATGACTTGTCCTCACACTGTCTGACTTGCAACCAAATGCAGTTTTGGGGAGGATGTTTTCTCAAAAGTGACAGGTACTGGCCAATCAGATAAGCTTTCAGAAGCAAGATCCACTCCAGACTTAGCTGTTATTCACAGGTAGATTTTACTTCCTGTAGTTTATTGGCTATTATTGCAAACATACTGTGTGCTATGCCGATTGTAGGTGCTGGGGATATATCACTGACAGAATCAGCTAAAAATCCTTGTCCTCCTGGTTCTTGGCTACTTACTTTTCCTTACCCTTGAGTGAGATGTCTCTGGAGTTCTGTGCGGAAGTAAAGCTTGGGGTGGACTGGACATTGCAGAGTTTAAAATATAATTCCCTGGACAATTTATGATCGCTTCCTTTGAGAATGGAAGCAAGTGGAATAATTTGTAGTGTTTTTCACTTGTTTTGAGTTTTTTTTTTTTTTTTTTTTTTTTTTTTTTGCTTTTTGCTTCAGGGGCTATCGCTGGGACTTGGTATTGGCACCGTGAAACCACTCCTCCGGGAGGCTATTTTTTCTCTCATTTTTGTTGCCCTTGTTGCTCTTATCATTGCCATTGTTCTTACTGATGCCGTTGTTGTTGGATAGGACAGAGAGAAATGGAGAGAGGAGACGAAGACAAAGAGGGGGAGAGAAAGATGGACACTCGCAGACCTGCTTCACCGCCTATGAAGCGACTCCCCTTAAGGTGGGGAGCTGGGGCTCCAACCGGGATCCTTACACCGGTCCTTGCGCTTTGCGGCACGTGCTTAACCCACTGTGCTACCGCCTGACTCCCTGTTTTGGGTTTTATGCATGAAGTTTAACTCATCCTTGATGAACACTGTCACATTGTTTCTCAAACTGAGCACATACTTGTGCTGTGGCTTTTGTGGGAGTAAAGTCAGTGATTTAATGTAATTCAGTTCTTTTTCCTCCTATTGCAAGGCCTTTTTATTGTTATAGTTATTGTTGTTGTTACTGATGTCATCATTGTTGGATAGGACAGAAAGAAATGGAGAGAGGAGGGGAAGACAGAGAGGGGGAGAGAAAGATAGACACCTGCAGACCTACTTCACCGCTTGTGAAGCGACGCCCCTGCAGGTGGGGATCCAGGGGCTCCAACCGGGATCTTACGCCAGTCCTTGCGCTTTGCGCCAAGTGCGCTTAACCCGCTGTGTTACCGCCCAACTCCCTGTTTTTAATTTCTTATTGTTTTTGTAACAAAATTAAACTCCGAGGTTTAAAGCGATACAACGCCTTGTGGTACCAGGTCATGCATGCTCTTGCAGCTCTGGAGCAGGAGAGTCTAAAACCCAGTCTGATATCAGTAAGGTTGATACCTTTCGGAGGCTCCAGAAGAGAGTCTGTCCCTTCCTTTTTCCAGCTTCTAGAGGCTAGTTTGGGATTCCTTGGCACATAGCCACACTCTCTGATTTTGCCTCCTGGGTCTTTGACCCTTCTGTCTCTGCCTAATAAGGAACAATGTGATTACATTATTGGGCTTAACTAGATAATACAAGATAATTTCCCCATCTCAAGATTCCTAACTTGATCACATCTGCAAAATTCCTTTTGCTGTATTCATGGGATCTGGGATTAGGATGTGTATATTTGGGGGGAGAGGTCAGAAACCATTAATTAGCTTGTTGCTGGTGGTTTATTTCTTCCTTTTTTTTTTTTTTCCTTTCTTTCTTCAGTGTACTGCCCAACTCTGGAGGTGCTGGAAATTGAACCTGGGACTTTTGGTGCCTCAGACATGAAAATATTTTTCCATAACTATTATGCTACCCCTTTAGCCCCTCTTGATTTAGCTCCTCATTATTTTTGCCAGAGACATTCTAAAGTTTCTATTGAACAGGCTTTGTTGAATAGTCTACCCCATCCTAAGAAATTCAGCTCAACAGAGCACATTCTAAAATACAGATATAGCAAACTAGTCAGAGTCTATGTGCACAGCTACCTAAAAGCTTCCTTAATAATTTCTATTCGTTTTGCAAAACACCCATTAAAAAAAACAAAACAAAACAAAGCCTGCCCCCAGGAAACCTTTCAGACTAACTCTGGTCTTGCTTCATGTTTCTTATTTGTGTTTCTGTGCTACCCTGTGTGTAACTACAGTAACTGTACTCACTGTAACCATACAGACCCACTGACCCCTTATCCTTGGGTTTATACTGGTGGGTATGTGGGGGTGATTTTTAGAACTGGGGTCTTGAAGCCTTAGGCATGAAAGTCATAATGACTGTGTTCTCTTCCTACCCCACATATGATAAATTTGATGGTGGTGGGTGACCTATGGAACTATACATTGCAATCTTACAATCTTATAACATACTATTAATAACAAAAAAAAATTTGAAAAAAGTATTTAGTATCAATCAATGAATTCTCTTCTCCCCTACATATCTCAGTTGTTATATGTATGTTGAAATTACTTCCCCTTCACCAGGTTGTTTATTTGAAGTTAGTCGTTAAGAGTCAGGCTGACTAGGCTAGAGAAGGTTTGGCATCACAGGACTTGCCTGTCATATTTCATGTTCTTTGGGACACCTGCCCAGGCTATGATTCAGTGGATCTTCTGGATGGTTCTTTTCAAGTGAGGATAATCCTCAAACTATATACCATTCTCTTCTCAGTGTCACCATAAATCTACCATAAACCAGGTAGCCTCGGGATATTTGGAAATATTGGTGTAAACCAAGGGAAATCTGGGTGAATCTTTAAATTTTAAAATGAGTCAGGGGTCGGGCGGTGGCGCAGTGAGTTAAGCGCACATGGCACAAAGCGCAAGGACCGAAGTAAGGATCCCGGTTCGAGCCCCCAGCTCCCCACCTGCAGGGGAGTCGCTTCAAAGGCGGTGAAGCAGGTCTGCAGGTGTCTATCTTTCTCTCCCCCTCTCTGTCTTCCCCTCCTCTCTCCATTTCTCTCTGTCGTATCCAACAACAAACAACATCAACAATGGCAATAATAACCACAACGAGGCTACAACAACAGGGGCAACAAAAGGGGGGAAAATGGCCTCCAGGAGTGGTGGATTCATGGTGTAGCCCAGCAATAACCCTGGAGGAAAAAAAAATTAAAATGAGTCTTAGTTTACCAAGAAAAGAATTTGGTAACATAATGACCTTGTTAGTGTTGCTCTAGGGAAGTCACAGCTTTGGTAACAGATATTTTTTTCTGTGTTCCACTTTATGTTACATGCTGAACGTTGACCCCTACCAATGAGTGATGGTAGTTGCAAGTATCTAAGGACGTTGCTGACCTATCTAGGTCTGTCTCCAGGACCAAACATTGTGCCTGGTCCATAGCGGGTATTCCATAGTATTCATAAAATGAATAGAAAAACGAATTGCTGGTTTAGTGTTGTAGGCTCATAAAAAATATAAGTTCTTCAGCCGGAAGAAGATAACCTTACCTGGTTATAGGGCACGTACCTTTCTGTGTGAGGGCTGCAGGATTTAAGCTGTGGGGACCACCATGCGCAATACCAGCAGTGCTGTGGTGTCTCTCCTTTTCGTCCATCTTCTCCATCTTTATACTCCCCTACTCCCTGTCTCTCAATAAAAATAGCAAAAAATTAGGCCCTGGAAGTGGCTCAGGGGTGTTGTGAATGTAGGTAATTCCTTAGGGTTTTATAGACAACCCAAAAGCTAAAACAACAACAAACAAATAAACAAGATCGGAGCTCCAGTGGCGCACTCGGTTAGCGCGTAGTACTTACACAAATAAACAAGATCCCTGCTTAGCTTACTACTAGTATTCTTTCCGTTTCCACTACTAGTCATGATATATTATTTACAGGTGTCATTCTCTCTTGCCATTAACAACTCCGCTCATTCTCTTCTGACTGATTTTTCTCAGGTCTCTATGACTTCTCATCTTGTAGAAGACTTGTGGTAGGCAACGCCGCTTACATCTCACTGGTTCATTTTTCATATCTCCACGAGCTTTTGGATAGAAACAGAAAAGTCACAAGTAGTAGAACTACTGAAATCTGTAGCTGAATCCTCTTTCTCAGAAGAATGTGGATCATCATCAGATTGTCAAATGCTTGGATTAGTGTTTTTTTTTTTATTATCTTCATTTTTATTTATTGGTTAGAGACAGCCAGAAATTGAGAGGGAAGGGGAGGCAATTTTACAGATCAGAGCAGGCAGCCCTCTGGTAGCCCTCCTCCTCCTCCTCCTGCTCCTCCTCCTCTTTCTTCTTCTTTTTCTTCTTCTTCTCCTCCTCCTCCTCCTCCTCCTCCTCCTCCTTCTTCTTCTCTGTTGGTCATTTCCCCCCCCTTTTTGTTGCCCTTGTTGTTTTATCATTGTTGGGGTTATTATTATTCTTGTCATTGATGTCATTGTTGTTGGATAGGACAGAGAGAAATGGAGAGAGGAGGGGAAGACAGAGAGGGGGAGAGAAAGACAGACACCTGCAGACCTGCTTCACCACTTGTGAATCGACTGCTCTGCAGGTGGGGAGCTGGGGGATTGAACCAGGATCCTTATCCCAGTCCTTGTGCCTCGCGCCATGTTCACTTAACTACCACCAAGAAGGGTTATTTTATTTGAGATTGAGGAGGGGAGAAGGGGGGGAGAGAGACAAAGAGGGAGAGCGAGAGAGAGAACAGCCAGATCGTCACTTCAGTACCTGAAGTGCTGTGGATCAAACTGGGATCATCTGATACACAGGGCCTACCCTGTGCCAGTCAAAGTATTTCCCTAGTCTCTCCTTAAATCTGTTAGATGACTCCTTCCAGATTCTGTTGCCACCTCCCATCAGAAATGAGCCAGACTTAACACTCTAGTTGGTAAACAGACACAATCAAGTCAACAGCAGATCCTTTGGCATTTCCAGTGCACTGGTGTCTGTGGACAGTGAAGGAGAATCGTTAGTGAATTACCTTTTGTCGGGCTGCCACCAAAGTCAAAGTAGGCGAAAAGAAGCTGGGACCTACAATTACTTCCTTTGTAAGTCAGTATAGGAAACTTTTGTGCATAGTTTATTTCAGTGAATATTGGCTAAAGATAAGAGAATTTCTTCTTTTTTTCTCTCCTGTATAATAAAATAAAATAAGAAATCACTTCATAGTCCCACATAGCCCATGATTTAGTCTATACTTAGTGCTTTTGCTAAGACTGACTCATCTTGTTTCTGATTGCTTTTGTGATATAAAACTCTGGTATCCATGGGAATAGTGTGAAGCTGCACTGCTTTCGTGGTTGGAAAAAAATGAAAACCAGAAGGACCAACTGTGGGTAGTGGTGCCCATTAATTTCTGAGAGCTGTAGGGTAATCGTGGCCTTAAATTCTTAAGTCAGTGTGAAAAGTAGCATAAACCAAATGGAAAACTAATCAGCCTTTGTGTCAAAGGAGACTCCTGGGGGCCGGGGGTGGGGGTAGCATCCAGTTAAGCACGTTCATTACCAATGTGCAAGGACCCATGTTTGAGCCCCTGCTCTCCACCTACACAGGGCAAGTTTCTTGACTAGTGAAGCAAGTACTGCAGGTGTCTCGCTGTCACTTCCTCTCTGTCTCCCTCTTGCTTCTTAATTTCACTCTATCCTGTTGAATAAAAATAGAATGGGAAAAATGGGGGGGTGTTGGAAGATACCCACCAGGATAGATAGATTATCAGTACTGGCACTGAGCCCCAGTGATAATGTTGGTGGTGATTAAAAAGAAAAAAAAATTGTAACTCACATCTTCTCTCTGGTGCTGACGGGCTGTGACTTTGGAAGTTGCCTGTCATCTCTGAGTTTCTTCTTCTCATTCTGTCATTTGTAAAATGGAAGGGCAGTATTAACTTGTAGGTGTGCTTGGTAATCAGAAGTTAATCTGGGTTTTAGATGTTCAGTCAGTGGGAGATAGTATTATGATTACTATTAATGCCGTAAGCCAGGCTTACTATTGGGCCTCCAGTGCTTCAGTAGGGACAAGGTCGCAGGTAGCCAACATCAGGAAGGGACTGCTGAGTTCAATCTAAACAAGTTTTTCTTTTTTCCTCTGAGGAGAATTTACTTTTAATTTTTTTAAATTATCTTTATTTATTGGATAGAGGCATCCAGAAACTGAGAGGGAGGGGGGTGATAGAGAGTGATAGAGACAGAAAGACACCTGCAGCACTGCTTCACCACTCACAAAGCTCTTCCCCTGTAGGTGGGGACGGGGGGGGGGGGCTTGAACCTGGGTCCTTGTGCTTTGCAACACGTGCACACAACCAGGTGTGCCACCACCGGGCCCCATCTGAGGAGAATTTCAATGGTTTAATATGAGAATGGAGACCGTCTTCCCTGTGTTCTGGGTAGTTCAGAGGTAGCTAGAATTTTAAGGGAGGACTTTATTTGAAAAATATTCATTTATGTTTTATTCATTTCACAGTAGGTAAACATAAGAGTTTCAAATGAGAGGCAAGTCAGTGCTCCACACGAGAACAAATGACACTGGGGCTTGGACCAGACATGCGTGTCCCAAGTTCTGCTATTTGAGTTATCTCTCAGCCAACTAACGAAGAACTTTAAAAAATATGTATTAGGGGGTACGTAGTTAAGTGCATATTATAACGCCCAAAGACCAGGGTTTGAGTCCCTGCTTCCCACTTGCAGGGAGGATGCGTCATGAGGTGAGGCAGGTCTGCAGGTGTGCTTCTCTCTCTCCATCTCTCTTTCCCTTTACTCTCTCAGTTTCTCTCTATGCTATCCGATAAAATAGAAAGAAAAAAAAAAAGAGGGGAGAAAGGCTTCCAGGAGTGGATTTATAGTGTAGGAAACAAGCCCCAGTGATGGTCCTGGTGGCAATAAAAAAAGGGGGGGAGGGTGGATGGTGATGCATCTGGTTGAGCACACATGTTACAAAGCGCAGGGACCCAGGTTCAAGCCCCTGGTCCCCACCTGCAGGGGGAGACCTTTAATAGTGGTGAAGCATTGCTGTCTCTCTTCCTCTCTGTCACTCCCCTCCCTTTCAATTTCTGGCTGTCTCTACCCAATAAATAAATAAAGATAATAAAAATATTTTTAAAGTATGTTAGGGGGCTAGGTAGTAGCTCACCTGGTAGAGTGTACGTATTTCCATGTATGAGGACCCAGGTTCAAACCCACAGTCTCCACCTGCCAGGGGAAAGCTCCTTGAGCCATGAAGCAGGGCTGCAGGTATCTCTCCTTCTCTCATTCTTTCTCCCTCTCTGTCTCTCAGGACCTCTATTATACAGGCACCAAGCCTCAATGATAACTCTGGTGGCAAAAACAAACAAACAAAAAATCCCCAAAACACACGCAGGCACGCTGCACCCACCGGCCTACCTGAAGAAAACAGTTGAGGAGGCAGGGTGGTGTAGCGCAAAGAACACTGACCCGTGTTCCCCGGGGTCAAGGCTTCTGCTCTGTTCAGCTTCATGTTCTCTGCCAAGTCCCTTTCTATGGCTGTGGTCTACATTCCTCCCCTGGGAGCTGAACACATCAGACTAGATAATTATTTTAGACTTACACTTTGCTTCCTTCCCAGGCAAGTGCTTCTTTCTGATTGGGGGTGAGTAGGGGTGATCCCAGCTGGGTTGCTTTGCTTGTTTCAAAAAGTGTCATCAGAGAAATGACTGGACATTGCAGAGTCCCTTGTGATTTGGCATGTGTGTGGCATCCTTTTATGATCCAGTGTACCTCTGCCAAAAAAAAAGAAAAAAAAAAGTCTTCCAGCACTGAAATTCTGCAAGTGGAAACTCTTCGAATGAATACAAACCAGGAAGGGGTTTTCAGGGTAAATAAAAAAAAAAATCGTATCTGGCTTGGCTGCAGCAACTGCTTATAATACTGGACTTCTTCAGGGGTATTGGTAAAGTTTGTCTTTAAATAGGGAATGAATTTCTCAGCTTCCTGGGAACAACAACAGCAATCCCCCCACACACCCCACGCACCCTGCCCCCCCCACAACAAACCCCAGGGTGTCTGAAGCGCCTGCTTTCTTCTCAAGGAGCCAATCAAATACTCTTCTGTGGGCTCAAGGGCTATCAGAAGTATTGGACAATTAGACTAGAAGGAAGGCTTGTGAACAGTGGTTCCCCCAAGGCTTGGAAATTAACAAAGGCAATATTAGTAAGGCTGGGGAGGGCTGGGGCGGGGTGAGAAAGAGAATGGGAACTGGAAGGGACAATCCAGCAGTGAAGAGGGTGGTTGTGGTGGAGGGGTTTGTTTCCCAGATAGTTTTCAAAGAAAAGAGATTTGTGTCCTTTGCTGTGGGGCTGAGAGGAAGTGCAAGACAAGTTGATGTTCTTTTTTAATCCAACAATTACTTCCCCCACCCCCCACACACACACATTTCTTTCAGGTTAACAGAGTGTCTTCCTTTCTTTCTTCCTGATCCTTGATAGCAAGAGTTTCAGGCCTTTTTCCTTCCCAGGGCTCAGAGAATCCCAGAGAGGACATTCCTAAGAGGAAATTTACATTGTGCAAGATTTGCTTGAATTTTGTCACAGATCAGAGAAAGCTATCCCCATGCTTAGTGGACATGCAGGTTTTTGTTTTTAGTCTGGGGGTGATTAATTTCTTTCTTTCCTTTCCATTCCTTTTTTTTTTTTCCTTCTTTTTTTTTCCCCCAAGGGTCTGATGGAGGAGGTCAGAGTTTTAGAAAGGGAAGAAGCCAGGGAGAAAGAGAATCGAATCGGCAGAGTGAGATTTATGACCTGCTTGGATCCCAGCTTTTATGCCGAGCAACCAGTCCCTAGACTGGAAGTTCATGGCACCCTGAGAAACAGACAGCCCTGGAACTCCGTGAGCTCTGCATGCGAAGACGAAATTAAACCGTGCAGCAACTGCTTTGATTGGGAGACATGCACAGTCCTATCAGAATCCAGAGTGCTACTTTCCCTTTAGTTTGTCTTCCAGGCACAGATTCCAGGGTTTCATGGAGTGATACGACAGACCACCCAGAGCCACTCATGCCATCCCGGGGTAGTGGGGGTGGGGGTGGGGAGTGGCCGACAGTGGTGCTTCTACAGGCATCATTTCAACAGTGGAAGTTTCCATTAGTGCAGTCATATCTTCTCCCTCAGAATGTGGAGACCTTTGTATCTGTCACCAACGAGAACTAATAAGCGTTGCCTCGAGAGTCCCACCCTCATCTCATAACCCTGAGATAATAACTGAAGAGATTAAAAAATGTATGCGTCCTCCATTTTCGTTCCATTTGGCCCCCTTAGGTAACATGACCCAGTGTGGCCATTAAATGACCCTGCTTACACTTGGATTACTCAGGACAAAGCAAATTTATGGTTGTTTATTCTCTCCTCCTATCAGCTATTAGTGCCTAATCATATGGTCTATCGATCATGAGATTAATCGCCTGCTCAAAGAGGCAGCAGGTCCTGTGGAATGCTGCACTGCGCCAGACTGAACTTCAACCTTTTATACAAACTGGAGGAGTCAAAATCATCATTCACTGCCTGAAGCCCTTGGTCCCTGGCCTCCTGAACCCCAGGAGGTAAATCCCTTGCTTTTTAAACAGTGTACTTTGCACTTCCTTTCCTTGTGTAAAAAAAAAAAAAAAAACTTCACCTCATTGATTCAGGCAAGCACTGGTAAATAAAATCCTTTCCAAGGCATCCTATAAATAATGATCTAAGCTGAAAATATGTAGGTTTTATTATACAAAGCCCTTTGTGCTGCTGTAATTAAAGGTCTGCCTGTATTTCTATTATAAATTTTCATTTTGGGAGATTTATAACTGGGCCATTAAAGTTGTCTTGGCAAAGGCTTTTCAAGAATGCCATGATCCAAGACCCTCTTCTTCACCTCCATCCCCCTTTTGGGGTTTGTGTTTTTTTTTAAAAAAAAAACATTGCCACATATTACAAAAATGGAAAATTTACATTTAATAAATTTTTTTTCTTTAAAATTTGAACACAGCTTCCTTCAGAGTGACTTGTGTTTACCATCTCTGTGTTTCATCGCAGGTCTTGAGCACAGAGGATTATTGTAATGTTACACCGCATTGTAATGTTTTGTTTTGTTTCCTGCTCTGCATCTCCTGCTTGAAAGAGAGTGAGGTCAAGGATCTGCAATCATGTATCCAAGTCTGCTTTGACCAGAATGCTTAGCCCAGTATAAGCACAGGCTTTATTTAGTCAAGTCCTCAAAGAAAGGAATCAGGAAACTTTCTTTCCAGTTATGGCACAGTTGTTGAAGGTCGGGAATGAATTTAGGTTAAGTGGCTTGACTGCTTTGGAAGATAAGTTTCCTGATCAGTAAAATGCACGGTTTGAAGCTATGGGTTGATACAACAATGTTTCCTGAGCAAGATGCTGCTTGTATAGTTATTTTTAAACACCTGCCTTCCAGTGCCTGTAGCTGCACTAAACCTGCTTTCATCATTTTCCCAAATGGTCTGTGCTTATGGTTTCTTATAGTTGTAGCTGTAGAATGGAATCTTTTGTTATGACAAGGGCCTGGGATTCAGGTTGAATGAGTTGGTGAAGCCTAGACTGTAACTTTAATTCTCTACCTTCCAATTATTGTGTCAATAAGAACCTCAACCATGTTTAAATTTTGTGTTTTGAAAACTTTTGTCTTTTAGACAGACTGCATTGATTAATAATTAGCTTCCCATTTTAAAAGCAAACCAACATCTATAACTGAGCATGCAGATAATAACAGGCCATCAGTAATAAGAGTATGAAATAGGTTTGGTCTAATGAGTTAGTTGATGGTCTAGCAAGCTTGCATGTATCCTTTCTATTTGAGGTTTTGATTACCAAACACGGCCTCTAGGCCTTCCTGCCTTAAACATGTCTAGGTGACTGAGAAGTTACTGAAATCTTCATAAGCCTCAGTTTCTCAGTTTGTTCAAGGGGGATAGCGGTAGTTTGTTTTGAGAGGTAATGAGGCTAATTCATATATAAGATTTACCATGTTGTTTGTAGACTAAGCAATGGGTATTGATTGTCATTAAGTAGGTCATAGTTGAAATTTGTGTTTCTGAACCTCCAGTTGATCTTTTTAAAGAGTTTAAAGTCATGCTTTCTTAAATATCCATACATCCTGGGTTACCTACCTATATTTATAGAAAATTTTAGGTTTCATCAGTCCAAATGTACTGCTTTCTGGTTTTTAGTAAACACATAATGCCTGCCTTTAAACATTTAATGTTGAAACCTTCTCTCTTTCACACACACACACTTTCTTTTTCTATCCAGATCAATCCAAATTAAAGTTTCATTGCAAAAGTTTCATGGACCCTTAGTAACATTAATTATGATTGGTGTGCTAGTGAAAGCCCTAAAGTGAGTATATTAAGACCCAAAACCCTGGAGAAAAATTTAAACCCTTATGGATTTGTAGAGTTAGAAGGGACCTAAGAGGTCATCTTCTCTAACTCCCATTTTACAGATAAAGAAACTATATTTTACAAGGTGAAGCAAGTTTTGAATCGATACTACCCCACATAATGACAGTTTAATTTGTGCTCTCGCCCGAGTCCACACTCATTTGCCTGGTGATGAGTATGTTCTGATTGTGGGACTTGCATGTATTTATTAGAGACTGTTGAAATGTAGCAGTGGACATTACTTTTGTGACAAAGGCATGGGGCAGGAATCATCATTAATGGATTACTTTATTTGGGAGAGCATTTTACTGACTGTGGAGCATTTGTTGCATTGATCTGTTGTGCCACATTTGCATGATACCAGGTAGTTTAAAATGATATTCTCTGTAAACGATTAGGCTAAAAAAATTGTCCAGTCTTGGCAGCTATCCCACCAATAAGACCTTCCTTTTACTACTGAAAATACATAGTTCTGTTGAAAGGAACCTTTTGACTGGTCCCCAGTGCCCTGAATGTGTTTAAATCCCTTCCTACTGAAATAGAAGGATTACCACTGCTATCATTGTTCTAAAACAAACTTCCTTTTGGACGATAACAGCAGCGGTAAATCAGATGTTGAAGAAAGTACCAGCTTAACTGCAGTGTGCTTTAAAAGGGTTTCCTCTTTAATTGACAAGTGTCATGTATAATAGAGCATGGAGACTCACATAGAAAACTCTGTGCTGGACTTCCCGCTGGGGTTGGAGTCCTTAATGAACGTACAAGTGAATACTTGGAGGCAAAAACTTAAAGTGCCCCAGCTGTGGAGTATTCATTCTGTTCACTCTGGCCAGTGTGGCAGTCAGCACTGGCCACACTGGTGACCAGAGAGACAGGCGTTAGTCATGTGACTGTTTTGCAGCTCTGAGGCTGAAGACCGTCTTTCCTACTGACCTAGTGACAGTGAGAAACAGTCTAGACTCTTCTAGATAAACAAACAAGTGGTTGTTTGTTTGTTTTGGTTGATCTTTCTTTTCCTTTTTTTTTTTAACACTATAAAGATGATATTTCTGGTGCACGTAAGCCCTTTCTAAGTGGTGGTGTTTTTGAGTTCTGGACGACTTGCTAACATTCCTATGTCTTCTTCATTATGTAGCCCCTTTCTTCCTTCTCCCCCCCTTTTTTTTAACCCCCAAAAGAAAACAGAACTGATCTTTTTTTTTTTTCAGAGGTGATGTTTACAACAGTTCAACACACTCAAACAAGCACTTAGAATAATGTCAATAGAGGGAGAAAGAAAAAGAGCATATTGCTATCAAATTAAATAATGGATGGGCAGTGCTATTTTATTTATTAAAACGTGTCTGAGTGCCATTGGAAACAGAATATGTCAGTTCTGAAGTGCACAGATTAGAAAGGAATGTGGAGTTTGGAAACGTGGCAGCCTGCAGCACTGTGTATGGTTTAAATTAAACCTTTTTTTTTTTTTTTTTGGAAAGCAGAATAGCTCTAAGCCACATTTATGGGGAAAGCCACAGCAGAGTGAGCTGGCTGTGGTTTTTCTTTTACTCTGTAACTGGCCCACTTTCCCTTGTTTTAACACAGGAAAAAAAAAAAAAGACTTTGGACTCCTTGAGACCAACCACATAGCTTCTCTGCTGACCACAAAAAGGAAGCTTGGCGTAGAAGCTGTAGGATTAATACCCACTGTCTCTTAACCCAACAGAGTGTGAAAACTTTTATAAGAGATTCCTTTGGGCAGTCTGACACTGTGGTTGGACTTTAAACATTTTAAATCAAGAACAATTTTGAATTGCATTATGCCACAGTGCCCTTTGTAAATTGTTATGTGCGATCCCACTGTTAAAAATTATTTACGTGAATCCCCAGGTTTCAGAGGGATAAACCACTAATAGCTTTGTGTATCTTGATAAAGAAATACAAGGAGAACTAAAGGTATGCCCCTGCCAAATGATCTCCAATAGAGTAGGCAGATCATAGTCAGATTGTATTATTCTTGAGCAAGTAGAGACAGTTGGCTCTCGGCAGAAAAAGCCTTTTCGTCTTAGAAAATAATAAGATTAGGACTGTAGCTTCTATTAATCACTTGACCAGCTTTATTAATTCATCACATTATTTCTAAACTAGAGGGGAAAAATCTTCCTTTTAATAGATGCACATTCTTTTAATTTTTTTTTTTTTTTGCCTCTAGGGTTATTGCTGGGGCGAGTGTGCCTGCATTAAGAATCCACTGCTCCTGGAGGCTATTTTTCCCCCTTTTGTTGTCCTTGTTGTTTATCATTGTTGTTATTATTTTTGTCATCATTGTTGGATAGGATAGAGAGAAATCGAGACAGGACAGGAAGACGGGGGTGGGGGGGAGATAGACACCTGCAGACCTGCTTCAACGCTTGCAAAGCGACCCCCACCACCCCACCTCTGCAGGTGGGAAGCCAGGGTCTCGAACCAGGATTTTTTTTTTTATTATTATTATTTAAGAAAGGATTAATTAACAAAACCATAGGGTAGGAGAGGTACAACTCCACACAATTCCCACCACCCAATCTCCATATCCCACCCCCTCCCCTGATAGCTTTCCCATTCTCTATCCCTCTGGGAGCATGGACCCAGGGTCATTGTGGGTTGCAGAAGGTAGAAGGTCTGGCTTCTGTAATTGCTTCCCCGCTGAACATAGGCGTTGACTGGTCGGTCCATACTCCCAGTCTGCCCTCTCTCTTTCGCTAGTAGGGTGGGTCTCTGGGGAAGCTGAGCTCCAGGACACATTGGTGGGATCTTCAGTCCAGGGAAGCCTGGCCGGCATCCTGATGACATCTGGAACCTGGTGACTGAAAAGAGAGTTAACATACGAAGCCAAACAAGTTGTTGAGCAATCATGGACCCAAAGCTTGGACTAGTGGAGAGGAAGTGTTAGGGGGGTACTCACTGCAAACTCTAGTGTACTTCTGCTTTCAGGTATATATTTTGCAGTAGTTTACGGATACCTGTGAACATATGCTCTCTTTCACAGAAACTGGTGTATATCTAGGTTTTGGGACTTTGTTAGAAAGTGAACCACCTGAGATGACATTAGAGTATACTATGAAAGGAAAGGTCTCACCCGAGTAATGAAGCTGAAGGGTTGTCATTCCACACGTGAAGTCTCTGGACACAGTCTGAAGTGAAGCATGTTGAGGTGGCAATCGTTGCGTTGGTTAGGTTGTGATCGCAATCGAACCAGGATTCTTCTATGCAGGTCCTTGCGCTTTGTGCCATGTGTGCTTAACCTACTGTGCTACTGCCTGGCCTCCCTAATTTTTCTTTTTCTTTTCTTTTTTCTTTTTTCTTTTTCTCTTTCTTTTTTTGGCACTGTAGAGGGTAGTATTAATCTGCTGAACTAGCCAGGTGTTAAAATAGTTGTTGGTGTGCCCTGAACAGTTTTAATAGTTGAAACCTTACTATCCTGATTAAGTAATCCTGTGTTTTGCACAAAGCAACTCTGAAATTACCATACACAGTTACACAGTTGCTAAAAAAAAAAAAAAAAAAGCCACAGGACCAGGTGGTGGTACACTTGGTTAAGTGCACATGTTACAATGCACAATGACCCAGGTTCGGTTCGAGCCCTAGGTCCCTACCCACCTACGGGGGAAAGCTTTGTGAGTGGTGAAGCAGGGCTGCAGGTGTCTCTCTGTCTCTCTTCCCCTCTATCACCCCTTACCCTTTCGATTTCTGACTGTCTCTGTCCAATAAAGATAATAAAAATATTTTTAAAAACTCTCATACATTTGTACTGACTCACTCAAATGCCCAGGGTTGAAATAGTTTCAAAAAAAGTAATAATAATAATAAATAATTTGAATTTACATTTTGCCATACAGAATTAAGCTGATTTTTCACAGATGCACTGGGTCAGCATTATGATTTGTATTCAACAAAGCATCCAAATCAAAAGAACTGATTTGAATAATGGAAGGGCAAGAAATCCTACACACGTTTCAAAACTGTGGTCTTATAGTAACCACAGAGTAAATTCTTGGTAGCCTATGTCTTAAGAGGGCTTTATTTGGAGTCATTAGAGAAATCGGTCTGTATAACACTTCATGCATGTGAAGAAATGCAGTTGTCATTTTGCCTAGACCATTAAAGCTTCATTTAAATACTTCCAGTTGTGGAAGTCTTGCAGCTATTGTGGTTATTTTCCCAGGTGTCTTAGGAACAGCTGTTTTGTGCTTTGTTCAACTTAATAGTTAAAGAATGTGGGGGAAAAATGGTATACTTTCTGAGTAAAGTATTTTAGCTGTCTTGGAATAGTTGCATTGCATCTTGATTTTTTTTTTTTCATCTTGGTAGAATTATACTGTAACTAATTGAATCCATTGATCACTGTCTCATTTTTTTTTCATCTTCTCAGAGGATTCATTTCATAGGGGTCTGTACATCAGTCAAGAAAATGACTACAGAGGAATTATCAAGGCTAGTAATAAAGGTAATTTAACCAAGTGTAATATTTTTTTTTAAAGGACAAAACAGTGGTGTAAGTATCCCTAACTAGATGAGAGGGTAGCTTCTTACTTGGGTATGCTGGAAAACAAATCAAAATATGACACTGACCAGTGATTTCACAGAGGGAGAGAAAAGAAAAGAGAGAAGCCAGATGGCATTAGAGAACCTAGTTTCTGGATCTCTCTGTACCAGTGTTTCTCAAACTTTAATGTGCCTGTAAATCAGCTGTAGACCCAGATTCAGTATTTGTAGGTGGGGCTTGGGCTTACTTTTTTTTTTTTTGTCACTATACTACTCTGAGCCAACTTATCAGAGCGAGAAAGAGAGAGAGAGGACACCACGGCACTGAAGATGTCCCAGTGCAGTGTAGGAAGCAGGCACTTTTCCTGTGAGTTATTTTGCTGACTGGAGATTCTTTATTTCTTTTTCTGTGGTTTTTTTTTTTTTTTTTGCTTCCAGGGTTATTGCTGGGGGCCTGGTGCCTGCACTATGAATCCACTGCTCCTGGAGGCCATTTTTTCCCATGTTTTTTGTTGTGTTATTGTTGCCCTTATTGCTGTTGTTGTTATTGTTGCCATTATTTCTGTTGTTGTTGTTGTTGGATAGGACAGAGAGAAATGGAGAGAGGAGGGGAAGACAGAGAGGGGGAGAGAAAGATAAACACCTGTAGACCTGCTTCACCACTTGTGAAGTGACTCCCCTGTAGGTGGGGAGCTGGGGGCTCAAACCAGGATCCTTGCGCTGCCTCGTGCTTTACGCCATCTGCACTTAACCCAGTGCACTACCACCTGGCCCCTGAGATTATTTACTTCTAACAAGTTGCTGGGATGTCCGCAGTGTAAAACCTCCAACCACTGAATAGCAGCCATGTTTGTGACTTTGTGTATGCTACTCAACACTCTGCATCTTTGCTTCCTAATCTCTTGAATAGGGATGTTAATCTTTGCTCTCCCTACCTCATCAGATTGTTATGAGAATCAAATGAGATAATGGAGATAAACTTTGGAGTGGCTAAATAAATATAGGACACCAAGGATCTGTGTTTATAGATAAAGACATTCTTGGGAGTCTGGCGGTAGCGCAGCAGGTTAAGTGCACGTGGCACAAAGCGCAAGGACCAGCATAAGGATCCCGGTTCAAGCCTCCAGCTCCCCACCTGCAGGGGGTTCGCTTCAAAGGCAGTGAAGCAGGTCTGCAGGTGTCTCTCTTTCTCTCCCCCTGTCTTCCCCTCCTATCTCCATTTCTCTCTGCTATATATATATATATATATGACATTCTTTGAATACCTTTCATCAAACCTGTGTGGAGCTCTTTTGTGATGAAAATCACCCTGAACTGTAAAGCAGGGGTTGAGGGACAGGGATCCTTATTACATGTTCACTTTGTGCCTTTGGCTGAATAACTTCACCTTCCTGGCCCCTTATCATCCCATCTTTAAAATCAGTGGTTAGCGGATCTCAAAAGCGGGGCCACATCATGATCGACAGCATAAGCATGACTTGAACACTTGATAGAAATCTAGGTCACTCTCAGATCTAGTGAGTCAGAAATTCTGGGATTGGAGCTCAACAATTTTAATGTTTTATTTATTATTAAAGTTTATTTATTTATTTACTATTAGAGACAGAGAAATTGAGAGGGGCGGGGACGATAGAGATGAGAGAGACCCCTGCAGCCCTGCTTCACCACTTTGAAATTTTCCCTCTGCAGGTAGAGACCAGGGGCTTGAACCTAGGCCCTTGTGCACTGTAATATGTATGCTCAACCAGGTGTGCCACCACCTGGCCTTATTTATTTATTTATTTAATGATAAATTAATAGTAAAAATAAGAGAGAGGAAGAGGGAGAGGGAGAGAGAGAAAGAACCAGGCATCACTCGGGTACATGTGCTGCTAGGGTTTGAACTCAGAACCTCATGCTTGAGAGTCCGGTGCTTTATTCACTGTGCCACCTTCAGGACCACACTCAAAAGTTTTTAAGAAGAAGTTTTTTAAAAATTTATTTGACCATTATATCCCTCATCTCTGGCTATTGGTGGTGCCAGCTGGGACATCTTTCATGCAGATCATATGTGCTACTGCTGAACAGCCTTCAAGTTTGTATTTATTTGCTTGTTTACTTATTTATTCATGAGAGAGCTCACATCTGTCTGGCATCTGCTAGAAATGAACTCGGGCCCTTGTACCTACAAGTTCTGCCCTCTACTGCTATGCTACTCCTGACCCACAGCAATCTTTTCTTTTTCTATTACTTTTGTTTTAAACAAGAACTTTATTCAGTTGATTCTCATACATACTAAATTTTGTGAGCCACCCCTGAGTGTTTTACAACTTCAACAACCAGAGAATGTAATATTCAGGCGTCCTCTTTCTGGGTGTAGCCATGAGAATGCCTCTCTGGGTGACGGATGTAAACAGACTCTCCTGTCTCCTGTGGAGATGTGGGCGCTGAGTATTTTCCAAGGATGTCCACTGAGCACGTGGAAATGAGCAAGGAACACCTGGAGTGTGGTTTACACTTCATCTCCCTAGAAGGCAGACTAGAGGAGAACTACATTGACCTTCTCCTTGCTAGCTTACCCCAGTTTGGGGGGCTATATTAGTGGCTTGTGAAAGTTGAGGAAAAGAGAACAGAAAATGCAGACTGAGAAGTATACTGTCTATTTTCTTTACTTGTTTTCTTCGTCTTCTGACGATCACAATAATAATACAGCACCACCTGACACTTTTCAGACTTTGCGAGCACTTTCACAAATATTATCACAGTCTAGTATCATTTAGTAGTAGATTTACATGAGCAGAGAACTGAGAAAGTAAAAAAAGGGGGGGGGCTTTTTTCTTCAACTTCAGTATCACACTATTGAGGAGTGCTCATTTACAAGATTTTTTTTTTTCCAAGAGCAGATGACATCGGGCGAGTTCTGGGGGGTATGGCTATAGACAATTTTTTTTTCATGAGGAGACATTTCTTCAAGATAGGCATCCTTGCATATTCACGTGTCATACACGTGCAGTTTTGATTTGCCTGCACTGAAGAATATGTCTGAACATTAGGAAACAGACGTAGCTGGCCAAAGTAGATCTTATGCAGTCACACAGCAGCTCAGAATCTTTAGGCTCAGAAGAGAGACTATTCAGTGAATCCTAAGAATTTCCTCACTAGTCTGACCTTCCATTTCTGCAAATAAAGTCATAGTCATTACTTGCTTGGATCCAACAAGTCAAAACAAACAAGAGGTCCTAGGCGGCAACTGAACTCTCAGAAGTTGAACGGACAGAAGTTCAAGATGCTGAGTAGCTTGAAATTCTCTCTCTCATGTGTCCATGTTCATATGTGCAGATAAGTGCATGTGTATAGCCACACATGTAAAAGGTATATTGGAAAGGTGGCTGGTTCGCTCATTTGGCTAGAATGTGATGCTTTGGAATAAATATACAGGCATGTGTTTTTTAAGCTAGCCTATAAAAGAGTTTTTAAAGTGATTGATTTTTAAATAAAATTGTGGACATTTGTGGTTATGAAGGGTCTTACAGATAATTTTATCTAGTTATGTTGGATCTTTTCTTCAGAAAAGATTGTGACAGAGTTAATACATTTTTTGAAAAAAATTTATTTATATAAAGGAAACTGACAAAACCATAGGATACGGGGGTTATAATTCTACACAATTCCCATCAACAGAACTCTGTATCCATCCCCTCCACTAATAGCTTTCCTATTCTTTATCCCTCTAGGAGCATGGACCCAGGATCACTATGGGGTGCAGAAGGTGGAAGGTCTAGCTTCTGTAATTTTTGTTCGCTATTGAATATGGGTGTTGACACGTCGATCCATACTCCCAGCCTGTTTCTCTTTTTCCCTAGTGGGACGTAGGGCTCCAGGACACATTGGTGGGGTCATCTACCCAGGGAAGTCCAGTTGGCATCATATTAGCATCTGGAACCTGGTGGCTGAAAGAAGAGTTAACATATAAAGCCAAACAAATTGTTGACTAATCATGAACCTAAGGGCTGGAATATTGCAAATGAAGATTTGGGGTTTCCGTTTTGTGGATAGCTAGTAGGCCTATTGTAGTTGTATTCCAAAGGGCCCCTGACTATACTAGTTCTTTCCTGAGCCTGACCTCTGATATGCAGGTGGATCCAAGTCATTAAAGTTGGCCAAGTATCAGGGTAATGGTGTCCTGTTAGTTTTGACCATTAGATTCTTTCTTACAGAAGTAGCTAGAGCTGGGATCTATTCCCAGGGCAAGGATTTACCTGGGAAACTTGTTAGATACAGATTATGATTCTACATGTCTGTGGGCAGGGGCCAGGGGCTATGCGTTAAAACAGAATTTAACTGAGATGTTAAATATACACTGACCACGCACGTACGTCTCGCACGCATAGCACAATCTTGGGAGATGTACACAGAGTTTACAAGACCTAGGACAGACCAGTCTCTTCGTTTTGCAGTTGTGAAAAGTTAGATTTATTAAATGATTTGACAAAAGCCCCATGCTTAGTTTGGGGATTCTTAGATCTCTAGTGTGCCACCTTTCTACATATTGACTGGCAGGAACTAGCATGTCCAGATCCTTCAGAATAAATGAGATCTTCTAATGCCAAGGCTCTGTGGACATGACTATACCCCGTGCACACACTTAATTTTTCACTATAGGTGATGCTGGGAATTCATGCCTTTCCAGCCCACTATCTGCCCCATGGAAATCCGACACCCTGTAGGATGGAACAGTTTGATTAGCCAGCAAGGCCAGTAGCTGTGGTGTCTGCTGTCACAGCAGAATGGAAAAGCAGTTCTCAAACCACCACCACCACCCCCCAACAGAATCCATAAAACTCTTTCAGCCTTTTCTTTTTCTCGTGATGTCTGGTGTTTGCAAGTGGAAAATGGATGAGGAAAAACAGAGTGAAAGTTTATATAAAATATTTATACCTTAAAGATCTTTTATCTTGTGTCATTCAAGAGAAAGAGAAGTGAAAAATGTATTGGGAGTACATTATCAAGAGTACATTATAAATTTAAATCTCAGATTGAATAATACCAGCTGCTAATGTGTGGTGCTTTGGAAATGAGTCATTTTTGAATCTTGAGAATTTACTATACCAGGTCAGTTACAGTTAAGAAAAAAAAGTCCCTTTTGGGAAAAAAAAAAATTCTTATACCGGAATCTAGACTTATACTAAAGGGTATTAAACATCAAATACTTGCCATGCTAGTTTGTAGTTACATAGAAATAAGAATGGAGGCTTTGGGACTGGGAGCTAACTCGCCTGGTAGAGCACACACTTTACTATGCTCAAGGACCTAGGTTCAAATCCTAGACCACCATGTCAGGTAACCCCACAAACAGATGTTTCATGAGTGGTGACACAGTGCTGTGGTGTCTCTCCTTCTCTGTCCTTCTTTGCCTCTCATACTCTACCTAAAATTAATTAATCAATTAATTAATTTAAAAAGGAAAGAAGGAAAGAAAAGTCCTCAGGAGAGGTGAAATCATGAAGGCACGAAGTTCTGGTGGTGGTAGTGGGAAGCCCTGTGTTTTGATCCCAACTTTGCAAAACAGTGTAACATTTGCTTAATCGTATGCTCTTTGGCGTCAGAAATATTTCGACACTCAAATGCTGGCCACCCGTGGCTACTGTTAGTTGTATGACTCTTTATCAGTTGCTACCTGTGAAACACACTTTATTTTAAAGATAGAGATAATAACATCTACCTAAGATGTTTCCTTTGTCCAAGACAAAGTGGGGTGGTATTTGTAAAGCATTTAGCACTGTGCCTACATTCACACAGTCTTAGTAAGTACTGTTATTATCATTGTATTGCCTTTAGCTCATTTGTGACCTGTTGTCTTCCACTGACTGTATAGGTGTGCTATGAAGGCAAAACCAAATGGCATAGTGTTGAAAAAGTTAATAGAAAAAGAGAATAGGGAGCTGGGCCTTGGTGAAGCACATTAAGCGCACATGGCAAAGGCCAAGGACCGGCGTAAGGGTCCCGGTTCGAGGCCCCAGTGCCCCACCTGAAGGGGGGTCGCTTCACAAGTGGTGAAGCAGGTTTGAAGGTGTTTATCTTTCTCTCCCCCTCTGTCTTCCCCTCCTCTCTCCATTTCTTTTCTATCCTATCCAACAACAATGACAGCAATACAACGACAACAACAATAATAACAACGATGATAAACAACAAGGGAAACAAAAGGGAAAAAATTTTTAAATGTGGGAAAAAAAAGAAAAAAAAAATTTTTATAAGTGATTCTATGGTTGTCTCTGCTGGATGTTTGGATTCTAGCCAGCTACATATATTTGGTTGTAGAGTTATTATGCTAAGATCTCAAATTCCAGTGGTAGAGCAGCTCTAGTAGTGACTAGAGGAGTGAAGTAGAACGGGAACACACACACATCACACATCACAGACACACACACACACACACACAACCCTAGCTTTACTGAAAGTCAGCAGTCCCGCTGAAAGTCCCCTTAGTTCTTTCCAGATATCTTTCCTGATACTGGGTGTGGTATGAAAATTTGCTACCTGTGTTTCTATGAAATCTGGATTTTTTTATTATGTGAATCAAAAAATGTTTCATCTTTAATTTTTCTTATTTATTTTTTGAAAGAATAGTCAGAATGAAGTTCCATTATAAAATAGTAGGAATCTGGGGAGTAGGGCAGTAGCACAGCGGGTTAAGCACAGGTGGCGCAAAGCCAAGGACTGACTCAAGGATCCCAGTTTGAGCCCCCGGCTCCCCACCTGCAGGGGAGTCGCTTCACAGGCGGTGAAGCAGGTCTGCAGATGTCTGTCTTTCTCTCCCCGTCTCTGTCTTCCCCTCCTCTCTCCATTTCTCTCTGTCCTATCCAACAACAACAACAACAATAACTACACCAACAATGTAAAACAACAAGGGCAACAAAAGGGTAAATAAATATTTTTTAAAAATTAAAAAAAAATGAAAATAGTAGGAATCAAACCTAGCACCTCATACAAGCAAGTCATATGCTCTACTTGCTAAGTCAACACCCTGACTCCAAAGAACATTTTAATATCTTATTTTATAATTTTAAAAAGGTTTTTAAAATCTATTTGTTATTAGAGACAGAGGGAAATTGAGAGGGAAGAGGGAGATAGAGAGGGAAAGAGAAAGTGCCTGCAGCCCTGCTTCGCCACTCATGAAGCTTTCCCCCTGCAGGTGAGGACCAGGGGATTGAACCTGGGTCTTTGTGCACTGGAATGTGTGTGCTTAACCAGGTGTGCCACTGTCTGGGCCCTATTATAATATTTTAAATAATGGCAGTTGTATCTTAAGAATGCTGTTGGCTGCAAGAAACTGACAGGAGTTCCTTAAGCAAAGACTAATTTGTCTTTTCTTTTTTTGCCTCCAGGGTTATCACCCCCGGGGCTGTTCCTGTGGCCATTTTTTAAGTTTTTTTTTAAATATTTATTTATTTATTCATTCCCTTTTGTTGCCCTTGTTTTATTGTTGTTATTGATGCCATCGTTGTTGGATAGGACAAAGAGAAATGGAGAGCGGAGGGGAGGGGAATACAGAGAGGGGGACAGAAAGATAGACACTTGCAGACCTGCTTCACTGCCTATGAAGTGACTCCCCTGCAGGTGGGGAGCCTGGGGCTTGAAGCGGGATCCTTACGCCAGTCCTTGCACTTCACACCACGTGCGCTTAACCTGTTGTGCTACACCCTGACTCCCGGCCATTTTTTTTTTCTTCTTTGATTTTTTGCATAGGACAGAGACAAGTTGAGAGGGGAGGGAAAATAGAGTGGGAGAGAGAAAGTTAGACACCTGCAGACTTGCTTCACCTTTTGTCAGGCAAACCCCTGCAGGTGGGGAACCAGGGGCTTGAACCGGGATCCTTGTGCAGCTCCTTGTGCTTAATACTCTGTGCACTTAGACCATTGCACTACCGCCTGGCCCCAGGACTTATCTTCTTACAGAACATTAAGTCCAGATGTAATGTGCTTTTGTGCAGCAATACCAACACGAAGTCCAGGCACTTTCCCATGTTGCATCCCTGCCATGCTTTCTTTGTTTTTATAATTTTTGTCATATTATTGTTATTGCATATAAGGCAGGAGGATGGGGAAATAGATCATATCATACTAGGGAAATATCATACTAAGCTGATTTGCTTCAGTTGGCAGGACAGGAAAACTTCCCCAGAAACTACACAGCTGAGAGATTCAATGGTCCGCTGGTTAGAAGTGGATCATCACTAACTATAAGGAAATTTGGGGCGATTGATAGGTTACATGTCACTCTCTATACTGGCAGTGATGAAAAGATTGTGGATGGCTATGGTATTTGTCTAGGGACAATGCCAGCGACAGCAACTAAGTCAACAGGAACCTGGCTGTAGGGCCTAGAACCCCCATGACCTTCAGTTTGAACCAGCCATCTCCAGACTTGAGCTTGTTGGGAAGTAACAGAGTCATTGGGGGAATATTAATGCTTTATTTTTAATAGATTTAAATTATACATGGTGGCTTGCTGTTAACAGTGTTAACAGTGAACTGTTAACAGTGAACTGTTGAGGTACGGTTGTATGAATTTATTTGTATGAATTTATTTATTCTTGGAAAAGTTCATGTAGCATTTGAGTACACAAGTTAAAATACTTACTGTTATTCTTTGCACTCCTATATTACAATAAATTATTAAAGTGGCACTATATATATTTTTCTAAGCTTACTGATAAGCTGTATTTTCCTTAGTTTCTTTTATTCAATAACAAATGTATATTTTGTAAGAGTTTTTTTTTTTTTTTTTAATGCACTGCCAGGGAGTGAAACCTTACGTATATGCAACATCACTTGGCAGTCTCTCCAACTCAGTTTTTTTTTTTCCTTGGCCACCATGGTCATCACTGGTTGGAGCTTGATGCCTGCAAAACTGTACTGTTACCAGTGGCCATTTAATTTATCTTTTTCTTCTTGTTTGTTAGAGAGTAGGAGATCAGGGAGAGGCAGAGAGACACCTGCAGAACTGCTCTACGGTTTGTGAAGCTTGCCCTTCACAGATGGGACCTAGGAATTGAACCTGGGTCCTATGGGTGCTACTGTGTGTGATCTGCTGGGTAGACCATCCAATGGTTCCCCAGCTCAAGTTTTTTTTTTTTTAATATTTACTTATTTCTTTTTGTTGTCCTTGTTGTTTTATTGTTGTAGTTATTATTGTTGTTATTGATGTCGTCATCGTTGTTAAACAGGACAGAGAGAAATGAAGAGAGGAGGGGAAGACAGAAAGGGGGAGACCTGCTTCACCACGTGTGAAGTGACGCCTCTGCAGGTGGGGAGCCAGGGGATCAAACCGGCATCCTTATGCTGGTCCTTGTGCTTTGTGCCACCTGCGCTTAACCCGCTGCGCTACCGCCTGACTCCCTAGCTCAAGTTTTTATTCTTTATGTTTAGAGAGAGAGAGGGAGAAGAGGGATAGACAGCTGAGCACCACTCCATCCTCCATGGAACTTCCCTGGTGCTCCTATGTGGTGCTAGGGCTTGAACCCAGGACGTCTTGCACAGTAAGGAATGTTCTCTACTAGATGAGATACCACTTAACTCCTATATTGTAAGGCATTTCTTTTGATTTTTGACAACCTTGATTAGAAAGACACCTTGCCTTTTATATACTTATATATTTAACTCAAACACAAAGAAACTTTCCAAATGCTTCATATAATCAGCTTTTTTATTTATGTTTATTATTATTTTTTGCCAGAGCACTGATAAATTCTGGTTTATGGTGATGCTGGGGATCAAACCGGGACCTCTGGTGCCTCAGACATGAAAAACATTTTGCGTAACTCCTATGCTATCTCATAGAGTTGTTTGTTTTATTTTTCAACATTTATTTAATTACTTTGTTTATTAGAGAGAAATTGAGAGGGGATGGGGGAGGCAGACAGGGAAAGAGACAGAGAGACATGTGCAGCCATGCTTCATCATTTGTGAAGCTTTCCCCCTGCAGTGGGAACCAGGGGTTTGATCCAGGGTTGTTGCACACTGTACTGCTTGTGCTTAGCCAGGTGCTACCACCTGGCTCCTCTCTCTCTCTCTCTCTTTTCCCCAAAGAACTCTTAATCTCAGGTAAGCATGCACTAAGGAAAGCCATATCTGTTTGAGTCCAGCAAATATCCCATCTATAATATTTTTGCTTACTCCCGTTTGCATTTTATTGTAGAGTTAGGTGTTCTTTAATGTCCTCGACAAATTCTGGAAGCCACCATGTGTACATAAATGGAAAAAAAAATTTCTGCCAATTTGATCCAGATCATTTGTTCTCAGGGTTATGCATTTGGGTTTTCATGTTTTAGATGTTAATTAAAAAAAAACCCACAATCAAGCAAAACAAAACTCAAAATAATACACAAGTTTACTTAATATAGGACAGTATACTTTTTGAGCTTAGGGACCATGTATTGGCCACCTCCTAGGACTTAGATACATAGCAGCTTTTACAGCATTCATATATTTCAACTCAAGAAAGTTAGCTTGATCTCTAATAAAAGGAGCATAAACATTTAAGGGATCATATACGAAGAGACAAAAGAAAAACATTTTTATTAGATTAACTGTGTTTAGACAATCTCTTAGAATTCTTCTTATAAAATTAAGTAGAGGGAGTCAGGCAGTAGTGCAGCAAGTTAAGTGCGCATGGCGCAAAGAGCAAGGACCAGCTTAAGGATGCCGGTCCCAGCCACCAGCACCCCACCTACAGGGGAGTCGCTTCACAGGCAGTGAAGCAGGTCTGCAGGTGTCTGACTTCCTCTCCCCCTCTCTGTCTTCCCCTCCTCTCTCTGTTTCTCTCTGTCCTATCCAACAAAGACAACATCAATAACAACAACAATAATAACTACAACAATAAAAAAAACAAGGGCAACAAAAGGGAATAAATAAATAAATATTTAAAAAGTAAATAGATAGGTAAACTAGTCTACTCTAATCTGTTTAAGTTTAAAAATAAATTAAAATACATTGCCCAAATGCTGTAAATAATACTCGAGTATATTATAAGTTATTATAAGGGACTAGTTTAGACTAAAGCAAGAGAATAAGTAATTTCTCTGTAGAGGAAAATAGAGCATATTTCCATTTAGTAGACACGTATAGTGTGAGTGCTATTGTACCAGCTGCTTAAAAGTATGTTCCGTACTCGTAACAGTCTTATATATTGGGAATTGTTATCCTGTTTCCCAAAACTCTTGAGTACACCAAGTAACCTACCTGAAATGTAGTCAGTGCTTTTGAGTTTTGAATTCAGTTTTGTGTCCCACACCCATTATTTTTCTTCTACCTGAGAAGACCCCCTCATATTGAATGAGTGAGAACAACAATAGCAAAGACATGTACTTATGGGTAGATATATGAAAATGCACTTAGCAAAGAGATCATCTAAACTGCTTATAAGATACTGATTTGTATCGACTCATGACAGAAACCTGCTCATTTATATGTTGGCCTTATTACTAGATGCTCTGTAAGGACAGTTAGTCCCATACAATTTGTTGAATCTCTCATGTGTGTGGATAGAGGTTCTTGTGCTGACATCTTTACCAATAGGACTTTCTAATGTTGCTACTCTGAGAGAGACCCCATTTGGCAATACAAGACCTGGGGATGGAATAGGTAGGTAAGCGCATACCTATTTATGAGGATGTGCTGATTTGGGGTGTATTTTGGAAATGAAGACTGGAAATTAGGACAAGTTTACTTTTTCTTTCCAGGAAGCTTTTTTTTTTTCTTGGTAAAATCATTATGCCATTATTTTTTAACTACTAAAATTTGCCATTTTGATGCTTGGTTAGTCACTGAAAGGAATGAAATATTTATTAAGGTCATATCACTAGTGAGCACAAAGGGAGCCACGGAGTGAATTTTATTCCATGCTTTTTGGTAGCCGTGTTTCTGCAGGGTTGCATCAATGTCTGTAGATTTTATTGATTATAATTAAGTCAGTCTGCATCGTCTGAGAATCTACATGGGTTGAAAAAAATCAATCCTTTGTGTATTCATTTGAAGTTGTTTGAAAAAGGATCTCACAGGGGCAAATCTTCATCTACTAATCTTGTTATTTCTTTGAGCCAGAAATGGCATGATTTCCCATTAAAACCCTTGTAGGTTTGAGGTGTTATTATACTTTTAGTTTTCCTTTAATTTCATTGCCTTCTACCTCCAATCTCTCAAAAGCTTGACACAGTTTATCCTTATCTCTCATAGATTTCTGGGTGTGCCTGGAAATGCCCCCCCAACCCTGTTTCTATCCAAAGGTTATTTAAATTCCAAAATTGGATGCTTTCCACATACCCAGATTTTTTTTTATGTAAACATAACGAGATTATGGATATTTCATGCCAATTGGTATGTTACATTTACATGATGGATCAGAGGATAAAGGACTATTGGAAGGCTAATGGGTATGGACTCTGATTGCAGGTAGTGATGAACATTAACAGGACTTTTTTTTTTTTAACTAAAAGATTCCTGTGCTTCTTTGTATATATGTGTTTCAGTCAAGCTTAGGATGCATTGATGTTAAACATAAAGGCATTGGAAGTAGGATTGTAGCATTAACTCATACAATATAGGTAGGCCCTTAGCCGGAAGTTCAGATATCAACTACAGAACCTTTCACAACTAGAGCTTTTTTGAAAGTGCAGGAATTAATTTATATTTACATAACTTTTCTAAAGCAATTGATTTCACATATACCTCCCACTTTAAGTACTCTATTTCTGTGTATACATGAATATTCCAAAGATATATATGTATATTTATACGTGCATATATATATATAGGGGGGAGAGAGAGAGATAAAAGAATAGTTTTTGACATGAAAAATACTATAATAGGGAGTCAGGCTGTAGCGCAGCGGGTTAAGCGCAGGTGGCGCAAAGCACAAGGACGGGCATAAGGATCCCGGTTCGAACCCCGGCTCCTCACCTGCAGGGGAGTCGCTTCACAGGCGGTGAAGCAGGTCTGCAGGTGTCTCTCTTTCTCTCCTCCTCTCTGTCTTCCCCTCCTCTCTCCATTTCTCTCTGTCCTATCCAACAACGACAACAACAATAATAAGTACAACAATAAAACAACAAGGGCAACAAAAGGGAATAAACTAAATAAATTTAAAAAAAAAGTTTAAAAAAAAGTTTAAAAAAAAAAGAAAAATACTATAATAGATTACGTGCTTTTATTTTCTTCTCTTTGAAAAAGATTAAAATTAAAAGGCATTACTTAGAACATGAGCACAAAAGAGACATTTTTAAAATGTGTTGTTTATTTGAAGAAGAGAGGTCAGAGGAAAGAAAGAGAGATCAAGACTAGAGCACCGTGGTTAGCTCTGCCTTATGGTGGTGCTGGGGACTGAACCTGAGAACTACGAGCCTCAGGCCTGAAAGTCTTTTTTGGGTATGCGAGTGAGCTGTCCCGGGGCTGGTTCTCCCTCCCTGAAAGTCTTTTTTGATAACCGTTAGGCTGTCTCCTCAGCCTCTCAAAACAAAATATATAACGAAGTGAGCCTTTCATTTTTTTTTCATTTTAAATTCCATTTGATTTCCTGAACAGGAGCTATATGATAATTATGGGCATTAACATATTCTGTGAATATAATTCTTAAAAGATTGTCAATAAAAAAATTCCTGTACTTCTCTAAAATAACACTGTATTTGGGATACCCAAAAAAAGATTATTTCATGCTTCTGATATATACATATATATATATATATATATATATATATATATATATATATATATATCTTCTTTAGGATCTGGAAGATTAAATCTTGTCTATTTTAGGTGTTTTCTGTAGCAGTCTTAGTATTTTCTGCGAGCCCATAGGTTTGATCATGTTTTTTGAAAGCTTAATTATGAATGACTGTTAGATATTTTCTTTTCGTCACTTATCATTTTTCATTTTTGCAGCAGAGTTGCTTCCATTGCTTATGGAAGGACCCAAATTAGTTTAGAAAACAAAGTCCCTCTTATCACAATTTTCTGGGGGGTGAGATGAGACTTGGTAAAACAAGGAACGGACCCGTGAATATTTTGCTCCTCATATCAGGTCTCTGAAGCATAAATGAAAATTAAAAAACAAAACAAAACAACCCAGACTGAAACTTATTAAACGTAGCCCTTACTTTGTTTATAGTGAGATTTTATTTATGAAACTGAATTGTTTCCTCCCTAAAGGGAAAAAAAAAAAAAGAATTCTAGTAGATCATGCAAACTTCCAGATAAGTACTTCAGGCCATTTATTTCACCTGCTGCTGGAAGCTTAAAACACAACATATAGGCACTCTAAAGCCTGGTCTTTCCAGCTGAGTAAAAAAGGCAGAATAAAAAATTCTAATTACTTATCTCTCTTATACCTCAATATTATTTTGTGTCCCAGTCAGACTTGCTTACTTGCTGTTTTTTCCAGGATTCTCCTCACGCCGTTCTCTCTCAGTTTGTGCCTCTAGGAATGCCCTTCTTCTCTCTAGTCACCTCTGACTAAAGGAAGCCTGTGTCTACTTCAGTCTGAATTTTAAATACCTATTCTTCTTTGAAGTCTCTAAGGAATCCCCAGATGAATGTGTCTTGTTTGAAAAGTGGTCCACACTTCCCAGTGGCATTACCTCACCTACTTCATACTTGGACTCTCTTGTTATTCTTGATATTCTTATTATTATTCTGCCTTATGTTTAGGTATGTGTGTACAGTGGTCAACAGATTTTACTAAATGTCTGCTTTTTCCAGGTGTTATGTTACTTAGTGAAGAATCCAGTGAGATAAGTAACCTTTTTTTTTCTTTTCTTTTCCCTATGTGACTGAGTTTCCAGTCTTCTGACACTTTGCTATTGTGTGCAATTCCTGCCTTCTTGTACCTAGAAGCTGTTCAGTAAGTGTTCACTATGTCAAACTATGATGAACACAACCGCTTTCTCCTGATTGAATTTGAATGGCAAAGATTGTCCTCTTTGGTGTTCAAATAGTAATATTCATGTAATATCTTATTTTTGTAGTATATAAAGGAAGACACCTTCCCCCATCCCTGCCATGTCCTCTGTAGTCATTTGCTATTTATCTTGGAAGGCATGGTAATAGAATGGACAGTTAACAATTTATCAGGCAGCATTAGGCACTATGTTGGCCTCATCTGGTTCCATATCGTGGCTCCGGAAAATGACTGTATAGACAGCCATGTGCCTACAACCTGTGGACACTGTCAGCTATAGCTTTCATCAAGTTGCCAAGGGCACCCGTTCCCTTAAAGAGGTGAAGTGAATAAGTAAATTTCACATTTGTCTTCCTGTAGAAGTTCTGAAATGTAGGAGGCATGTGGACAGGTTCACAGGGTCTTCATCCATGGCTTGTCCCAGAATTACCTTTTACGTAGATGGGGCAGGGAGGAACACCTGTAAATATGACCATAGTGAAACTTGAGAAGACCTTTAAGAATCTGCAGGGCTCCTAGGCAAATTATGGCCCATATCTACTTATGTAGGATTGACTTAAAATCCAGCTTGCTAGTAAACAGGGGAGGTATCCATCCAGTAGCCTGGTCATGGAATTTGGCTTCCTTCCTTCCTTCCTTCCTTCCTTCCTTCCTTCCTTCCTTCCTTCCTCTCTCTCTCTCTCTCTCTCTCTTTCTTTCTTTCTTTTTTTCTTGTAGGACCCAACATAGGCTTCCAGTGTAGGATTTTTGGATGTTTAGAACTGTAAGCCAACCTGATCTCTTTTTTAAAATTTTTTTTATATTTATTTATTTATTCCCTTTTGTTGCCCTTGTTGTTTTATTGTTGTAGTTATTATTGATGTCATTGTTGGATAGGACAGAGAGAAATGGAGAGAGGAGGGGAAGACAGAGATGGGGAGAGAAAGATAGACACCTACAGACCTGCTTCACCGCCTGTGAAGCGACTTCCCTGCAGGTGGGGAGCTGGGGCTCCAAATGGGATCCTTACTCTGGTCCTTTGCGCCAAGTGCGCTTAACCCGCTATGCTACCGCCCGATTCCCAGCCAATCTGATTTCTTAACGTGGAGATATGCTTCCTCCCATTCCAACCCATTTTGGTCATCTACATGACAAGGATAAAAGTACTGGTAACCTTTTACACTTTCTTTATTGAGCATAGTGGGAACTGTGTCATTACTTTGGGATTTTTAAAAAAATAAATATTTATTTATTCCCTTTTGTTGCCCTTGTTTTATTGTTGTAGTTATTGATGTCGTTGTTGTGGGATAGGACAGAGAGAGGTGGAGAGAGGAGGAGAAGACAGAGAGGGGGAGAGAAAGACAGACACCTTCAGACCTGCTTCACCGCTTGTGAAGCGACTCCCCTACAGATGGGGAGCCGGGGGCTCGAACCAGGATCCACCTGTCCTTGCACTTTGTGCCATGTGCGCTTAACCCGCTGTGCACCGCCTGACTCCCATTTTAGGGACTTTTGAAGATGTTCTGAACTGAGCAAAAATTAGTGTCACCGTCTTGTTAACGGCTGCATATTTATCACCTATTTGCGCCAACATCAGTCAAGTTATATCCACAAAGGTGTTGGGTCTTGATAAGCTTTGAGGAGCAAACTTAAAAAAAAAAAAATGACTGTTGGATGATTTTTTTTTCTTTAAAGCAAAGAGAATTAGAGACATAGAGAAATATTTTTTCCTAATTGATAAAGGGCAGAAATTAATAGCATATAATGCCCAAGTTGATTTAAAAAAAAAAAGCTAAACTGTTGGCCTTTGCTTTGTGATGTGTGTGTGTGTGTGTGTGTGTGTGTGTGTGTGTGTGTGTGTGTGTGAGACTTCTTATGTTCATGCTTGGTTTAGGGCCTAAGAAAGGATACCATATTGGCTGTGTATTCATGGAAGGTTTATTCCATGTCTCAATTTCTTGTATTCCCAATTCTTATAAAATTCTTATAAAGTGCTGTTGATTATGTGCTCTGAAACTGAAGTAAAGCTGACTATAGAAAAATGATGAAAAAATGCTAAAGCTCCTCTAGGCAAAGTGGATTCCAAGAGGATGGTACTGCTTAACCCTTTCATTTGAAATAAGTCAAGCAGGAGGGACTGTGACATATTTTTGAGGGAAATTCTTAGAAGAAAATGAGGTCCCTTCAAAGCTGCCCTTTATTAACATAACTCAAAATTGTCTTGAAAGCAGGCATACTACCATTTCTCTCCCTGAGCCAAGGCATCATGATAGGGGCCAGGAAATAGCTCACCCAGTAGAGCACATAAGTTACGATGTTCAGAGTCCTGGGCTCAGACTCCCCTCTCCCACCACAAGGAAGCATCTGCACAGGGGAAACTTTATAAGTGGTGGGGCAGTTCTGTGGTGTCTCCTCCTCTGTCTCGGACTCTTACCTTCTATCTTAAAGGGGAAAAGGAGGAGGGGGAGGTGATAAAGAGAGAAAAGTGTTTTCTGTAATACAGGCTAAATGAATTATTGAAGCCTTTATGGGAGTATTGGTTAGAGTATAAGGTGAAAGGACTTCTTTTATTTTTAATTTTTTATCAAACAGAATGATAAATATGACAAAGGGAGAAAGAGGCAAAGGAGATCTGTAAAAAGGGGGAGAGATACCATTGCCCCACCACTCCGCTCTCTGGGAAGGTTTCTTCAGTGCTGTGGTGTGCCTGTGTACTGGAGAGCTTGAACCCAAGAATTTGTGTGTGGTACAAGGCATATGCCCTATCTGGTGAGCTCTCTTCTGGTCCCAGGAGTTTCTTATTTTTGAAATACTGGTGTCTGGTTTTCTTGAAAGAAGTGAATGAGTACTTGCAGATAAAATTTGAGAAAGGAGTTAAGAGATCCCACCTCTATGTGGCCGCTGTGCTTCCAGTTCTGTGCTTGTGTGGCCGTGAATGTGAATAGATGGTGGGCTTTTGTTGAAAAGAGAAAACATTAGAACAGGCTTAGCTTCTGAATTCTTATGCTGCCCATCAGAGATCTGTGTGCTATAATAGAGATAGGCACATTGGAGTCTTGAAAAAAGAGCATTTCTATGGTCCTCAAAGGTTGGTGCAAAGGATGACTCCAAAAGCTTTTACCATTGGTACTTTGTCACTGAAAACGGAGAGAAGGAACCTCTGCGACGATTGCAAACTTCAGATAAACACGAGGCAAGAATCTGTAGAGCTCTAAGGACTCCAACCTCCAGGGGAGAAGCACACTAATTTATAGATCGCTCTAGATATCATGGTTAGCTTCTTTTCCCTCTGAATCCAGTCTTCTTCCTTAGTCATGTGACCAGAATTCAATTATCAGGGCCATAAATAATCTTGTGAATGGAAGCAGTGTGTTTGGCTGTGAATTTCTGCTTCCTAAAGAGAAAGGAACCTTTAGAAGGTCTTAGAAATAAAGCTATCCTAGTTATGATTCTCAAGGCAACTGGTCACAGGGGGACAGGACTGGGTCCCCAAAGACAGGGGGTTTTAGATTATTCAGCTTACACATTGGTGACAGATAACAGGAGGACTGGACGTGGTTTTAAGAATGCATATTTAAAGCGGGCTGTATTTAGAAGTTTATTTATAATTGGTTTTAGGATAAAGGCAGCCTGTTGATGCATATAGGGGTTGATCTTTTGGCTCCATTATCATCCCTGAAATATTTAACAAGAAGCTGAGTTTAGCACGGAGGCTCTTATAGCAGTGGTTGGAAATAACGCCATCTATGCTGGATAATTCTTGTGCAAAGTCATCTGGCAACCCCTTTATTTTTCTGTCTTTTTTGCTCAGTGCTTTGTGTTCTAGACTAGAGAGGTCAGTTTTTTTTTTTTATAGCCAGAGACTTGTACGCCTTTGAAAATAGTCATCCCCCTACCTATCCTCAGCTCGTAGCAATTTATGTTCTGAAGATAGCAAAGAGTGCTGATTTAATTCATTTTACAACCAGTGTCCTTTCATGGGAGTGTAAGGCTGGCAAAATTGTTTCAGGAACCAGAACATTTTTCTTGGTTATTTATAACATAACTTGATCATCTGGCTACACAGCACTCTCCATTCAATTGAGAAAGTCTATTGGATCCAAAAATAATAATCCCTTCTATTGGTACAGTATTTGCAGTTTTATAAGGAACTCTTCACATCCATTCTCTCATCTGATTTTTTTTTTCCCCTGACAATACCTTGGGGGAGAGATGACAGGTATTGCTACCTCCAAATGACCGACAGGGAACCTGAAACCCAAGTGCTTGTAAATCCTGACCAGCTTTTCACAACCAGTGACTGCGACTCCAACCCCCTAGATTTTATTCTGGCTCAAAGACCAGTGCTCTTTCCACTGTTTGTTTTGATAACTTTGGAAGGTTCATTGCTCATCTAGGAAAAAAGAATTGGCAGCTCTTGCTGAGGGACATGGAAGTCTGCTGGGAGAGACAGATCTGAGAGAACTGGTCTAACAGAAAAAAAAAAAATAGAAAGAGGAGGAGGAGGAAAAAAAAAAAAGACAAGGGTTTCCAGAGACTCAGCCTCCCGCCCTAGTCCACTCTCTGTTGGATCATGGGCAAATCACTTAACTTTTATATGACTTTTTTTTTTAAATTTCTCTGAAGGTCATATTCTTTAATGTACCATACCTCTCCAGCTGATATGGACAGAGGAATATAGAGAAATAAATGAAATGAGAGAATCTTAGAAGGTGGTCATGATACATAGAAAAGTTGGTCTCCGGGGTTCCAGCGGTGGCGCAGTGGGTTAAGCGCATGTGGCACAAAGTGCAAAGACCTGCATAAGGATCCCAGTTTGAGCCCCCGGCTCCCCACCTGCAGGGGAGTCACTTCACAGGCCGTGAAGCAGGTCTGCAGGTGTCTGTCTTTCTCTCCCCCTCTCTGTCTTCCCCATCTCTCTCCATTTCTCTCTGTCCTATCCAACAACGAACAACATCAACAATGGCAATAATAATAATAACCACAATGAGGCTACAACAACAAGGGCAACAAAAGGGGGGAAAAAAAAAGTTGGTTTCCCTCGGCATGTTTTTGGTATACACGTTTGGGATGTGAGATTTGGAAAGGAATCACACTCCATTTATAGTGGCCTCGAATGTTCCTTCCAAGAAAAGCAAGGGGTTAGTTTATTTGCCCTCAATTCATGATTCTTCAGGATTTTTCTCCATTTCTCCATTTTTCTCATCTCTCTGGGTAGGAGATGATATTCTAAGCCTTTCCCACCACAGATCATGAAAGGAACATTAGATTTATAGTCACATAGCGGAGCGGGGCCCATGTTATTTTCCAGCTGTGTGATCTTGGAGAAGTCGTTTGCCTTCTCTCAGCCTCAGTCTTCTGTCTAGCAGACCCAAGAGGGATACTCAGGGGCTTCCGTGAGGTAATGGGTGCGCTGTGGCCAAGAGTCAATATTTTCCCCCCAGTTTTTGTTGTTGCCTTTGTTGTGGTTGTTACTGTATAGGACAGAGAGAAATGGAGAGAGGAAGGGAAGACAGAGAGGGAGGAGAGAAAGACACCTGCAGACCTATTTTACAGCTTGTGAAGCAACCCCCCTGCAGGTGGGGAGTCGTCACTGATTTTTCTGTCAATATTATTCTGTGTTAGGGAAGCGTGGATAGAGATGGATAATACAACAGAGCTGATGAGAGAAGTGATTGGAGAAAGGGTTTTTGGAGTTGGTCACTTTTCTCACACCGCACTTGAAAGAGTTTGCTAGATTATCTTTCAGATTTCATTTTGTCTCTCACTATCCCCCCCCCCCCCCCCAGATATCAAGTTTCTTAAAGGAAATGGAGATGGAGGAATAAGGGGCATTAAGAAGATGGAGAGGTTCATGGCTATAAGCAGTAGTTCCAGAAGTCCTGTACTGGGCCTGCTCCCAGTTCTTCTTGGTTTTGCAGCACATGTCCTCTCAGCAGGCCGGGGGAGTTTGCCAAGCTGCCGTAGAGGCACATTTTCCCAGGCAGCGTTACCTCCTTCAAAGGCTACATGTGTGCCTATGCACACCTCAGAGAAGCAGATGGTTCTTTTGCTTTCCATGTGGTCTAAACATGAAATGGACTTTAATGGAATGGATCAGGGAATTCCGGACTCCATTATGAATCCCGTGCAAGCACAAAGAGTGGTGTGGCACACTATAGCTTTTAAAGAATACTGTGCTCCTGACTTCTTCTGGCAGTGCTGTGGGGAAAGGAGAAAGGAATGAGTCAAGGAAGCTATTCCCATGTATTTCAAAACAAGCGAGTAGCCTGACTACTCACTGAAAACCAAGAAGGGAAGGCTCAATATGTTTCTGCTTTTGATCTCATATGATAATGTAGAAGGGCAAATTGGTTTGGTCCCATTTGATAACCTTTGAACTGCTCAGATGTGCCAGGCACTGTGATAGATACTTTGGGCATAACGAGGGAAGACATGGGTTCATTTAAGCCACCCTTGATGCCTTGCATCCTAAAAAAAAAAAAAAAAAAAAAACTAACAAGATTGGGAATCAGCTGTTGACAGGGCACTGACAGAGATGATTTTTGGGGGAGGATTTTGGTATGAAGGGCGACTATCCTTTGTAGCTAGTCTGAGTTCAGATAGTCATGTTCATGAAATGTGGCCTTTTCCCCAGTAACAGTGTAAAGGATTTTGAAATATGCCTCTCAACCTTTGACTTTTGCTGGTTATTGACAGACCAGCCACTAAAAGAGAATAAATGCTGTATAACTGCATAAGGGAGAAGGGACCCCCCCTTTTTTTTGTCAGCAAGGTAATCACTTTAATTTGGTACCTGAATGAGGAATCCACTGCTCCTGGCAGCCAGTCTTTTCCCTCTTCTCCTCTCTTCCTCCCTCCCCTTCTTACTCTATGATACAAATTAAGTGAAATAGAGTGGGAGGCAAGAGAAGAGGAAAGACAAAAAGAGACACCTGTAGCACTGCTTCATGGCTTGTGAAGCTCTCTCCCCCACCCCACCCCACCCCCAAGGAGAAGCCCAGGCACTTGAACCTGGGTCCTTGGACATGGTGACATATGCTGTTTACTGGCCCTAGCAAGAAAATCTCTTTCAAAAATTTCCCCATCATTTTTAACTGTTAGGGAAGAGTACCAGGTATTATTTTTTCCCCTTTATTGGGGGATTGCTTTACTTTCAACAGTAAATACAATAGTTTGTACATGCATACCATTTCTCAGTTTTCCACATAACATTACAACCTCCACTAGGTCCTCTGTCATCCTTTTCCAGGACCTGAACTACCCCACCCACCCACCCATCCCAGAGTCTTTTACTTTGGTGCAATATGCCAACTCCAGTCCAGGTTCTGCTTAAGTGTTTTCTCTTCTGATCTTGTTTTTCAACTTCTGCCTAAGAGTGAGATCATCCCATACTCATCCTTCTATTTAGGACTTATCTCACTTAACATGATTTCTTCAAGCTCTGGGTATTATTTTTAATCAAGTTTTTTGTTTTTCTAGATCCATGTAATATTTATCCTTGTTTTCCCCTAAAAGTATTATAAATGAACCCATATGATGGAAAGTCTTACTCTAGGCAGCCAGCCTTCATTGCACAAGGTCTCCCCATTTATTGTCACCTATCATATCCCATGGAATTCAGTTACCTCATAGATCATTATAGTTTTGTATAGTCACCTTATGTGATGTATCTCTGTGTCCTCCTTGTGAGATGGAACACTGCTATAAATACAGGGGGACCCCCCCCTTTTTTTTTCTTCTTATTTTGCCAACAGGGTTATAACTGAGATTTGGTGTCTGCAAGAAGAACCCACCTGGGGTTACTCTTACATAGTCACTCATCTCCTCACTTAATCTTCAAGCTGTGGACACCTGGTATGTGTCATGCACGCTAGCAGATTTGTTTTTGTTATTAAGGAGATGACTGTCCAATGAAGAGACAGAACAGTGAATATACTAAAGCTTCACTTGGCAGAGAATTAAGTGCAGAATACTTGGGCTAGCATCCTGAAGGGGTCTTATCTAAGTAGAGCCTTAAGGATGAACAGGAATTAAGAGGCAATGGTTTCAGAGAAGTAAGAGAAAGAGGAGCATCTGTTAAGGGGAGCAGCCAGGCTGGAAGGGACAGTGAATGCTCCAGCAGTGGCCTCTTCAGCACAAGGGCGAGGGGAGAGCTTTTCTGTCTAAGGCCCTCACTGGCAGCTATGCTGTGGATACTGGAAAGCTGTGTGCAGACTGCTTGAGGGGTCACGCTTACACATTCCCAGACACTTTTTAAAAATTGCCATTGTTTTTATTATAAATGATATTGTTTTAAGTTAGGTGGTAAACTTTGCAGGATGGAAAGGGGGGAAAGGCACGCATCACTGAATGGTAAAAAGCCTTTGCTCCTAAAACTAAATCCCCTCTCTTAGTAGATATTTTATAGAATAGCAGTAAAATCTCAGAGTTCTCCCTTCTAGTTGCCTGCTTGCCTGCCTTTGCTTTTTCTTTCCTTTTTTTTTTTTTTATTAGTGACTTATATGACTTACAAGTTAATAGGAGAGTACATAAACACCATTCCCACCACCAAAAGACTGTGTCACATCCCTTCCTGGTCTTTCCTTTTAGCATTTGAGTAAACTGATATCATATGTTATTTATTTATTATAAATAGTTGGTATAATTCCACTCTAGAAAGTTTGGAAAAGATACATTGGTAAATATTAAAATCAAGTCTAGCCTTGCTATATTTCATTTTTCTTCCTGTTTAAAATACAGGTAGAGTCACACTTCAATAAATTTATTTTTAACTCACTTATTCAAAAGTTATTTGTATTTCTAAGTCTTCATGACCAAAAAACAATTTTTTAAAATCATTTTTAGTGAACTCTGACCATTATTGGGGATACCAAAATCAGAATATGGAAGTAACTATATTTTCCCCCTTCTTAATTTTTTTGGTGTTTTTATGAAAAGAAAATCAAAAGAAGTTCATACATGTCAGTTACAAAATAACTTCAAGTGTATGACACAATGTCAAGTTATTACTGTCCCCTTTATCTTTTATATATCTTAAGTAGCATTTACTGAATTTACAAAGATAGTCATAGTAATACTCCTGGCTTTATCAGAGTAATATTGATAAGCATTTACCTAGTAATGTTATTGCATGGCCTCATTTAATTATTTGTAACTCCCCATAGTTAGCACTTTCTAAAGACAAGTAAATTGAAGCATGACAGAACTAACGCTATGACAGAATCCTCAGGTGCATTCTGAGTCATAAAAGAAGGTTGTAGTCCACCTAGTCTAGTATTCATGTTAAGACAGTTTTCTGTCTGGAGTCAAGCGGTAGCGCAGCAGGTTAAGCACACGTGGTGCAAAGCACAAGGACCAGCATAAGGATCCCGGTTCGAGCTCCCACCTCCCCACCTGCAGGGGAGTCACTTCACAGGCGGTGAAGCAGGTCTGCAGGTGTCTGTCATTCTGTCCCCCTCTGTCTTCTCCTCCTCTCTCGATTTCTCTCTGTCCTATTTAGCAGCAGCAACAACAATAATAATAACCACAACAATGATAGAACAACAAGGACAACAAAAGGGAAAAAAATGGCCTCCAGGAGCAGTGGACTCGTGGTGCAGGCACGGAGCCCCAGCAACAACCCTGGAGGCAAAAAAATAAATAAATAAAAGGCTGTTTTCTGTCCTCATTTTGTGTTTTATAAGCCTTGTAGCTGTAAGTCACTTGGTTTTACACTAGTCACACTCCTCTTTGCAAAATCTCTCTCTTCAAATTTAAACCATGCTGAGTAGAGGAGCTTTAAATAAGCCATCTCTATCATTGCTTCCAGAAGACCTTGACATTTGCAAACTTTATTTTTTGTCTTTTGTCCTGCATAGTAGCCACTCTTGCAAATCAACCTTGGGAAGTTAGCATTCTTTAATGAAGATCTATAGGAGATTTTCTCCATAGACAGTAAATCAGCTTTCAAGTCACCATTCATCTCTTGCTTGGAGCGCATGAATTGGTATATGGCGTCTTACAAGAGCTCATTTATCTTACGTGGACCCATAGTTATTCCCTCTGCCCACTTCCCCTAGATGGCCAGAGATCAAGGCTGGCATGCAGCAGAGCAGGGGTTTATGCTTTGACAGTTGCCAAGGTCAGCTGAGGTATCTGTGGCATTGACTTACAGAGAGCTGCTGCTCAGTGTCACCCATAACTTTGGGGTGGTATCACCCACACCAGCTCCAGAGTATTAGAATCACACTTCCTTAATTAAGGCTGACTGGAGTCCACACTAAATAGTTCAAGACAAAGTTTGCTACCTTGTATCCATGATAACATTTATGTATAGCTCACTGGCCTCCTCTTGAGAGCTAATGCACTGATAGTTAACGACAGTGCTGAATTTGTATGTACTTAGGCTGGATGCTAGGTGCTTCCATTTTACCTATCTGACCATTTTCTGGCAAGACTACAGCCTCCACTATTTGAAGGATGTTATACATCACATTCTGATAAACTGTTAATGAAGGCAGAATGCTAGTATAAGGCTGTAGATAGCAGAACTTGAGGTCAGGCTCACATTGTTAATAGCCCTAATAATGCTTGGTTTTATGGCTTGGGTTTCTCTTCAAAGAAAACCTGAGACAGAGGTTTGGGTGCAAGTAGATTATTTGGGAGGTGATCTCAGAAACTATGGGGAGAGAGTAAGTTTGGTAAAGGGTGCCTTAACGAACAGATTATCGTTATGAGTAACTGGGGCTCAATCCCTCCTAAGAAACTATAGAATATACCTCATAATTGTTTCACCGAGGGCCAGCTCCAAACTTTCATTGATTGAGAGTTACTCCTGCATACATTACTTCTTCAGCACTTCCAGCTTGCTCAACTCTGCCCCATGGAGACATACACACACACACACACACACACACACACACACACACACACACACACACACACACACACCAGAGGGACTCAGGTGTTTGTGTTTGAGATTGGAAAGCATGTCTGTCCCAGCTGTAGGTGACCTCCAGGGTGGGCTGAACAGCATGTGGGAAGGGCACCAATAGTTTCTGCTACATTTGCTTTTGAAGCCAAGACTAGTGCTGATAAAGATGCTTCCAGACTGGTGAATTGGACTGTGGAGCTGACAGCCTTGTATAAGCAAAGGAAAGCAGTAGACGAAGTGGTGAAGCTAGTCCGGGAGGGACAGAGAAATTGGAGTCAGACAATCTTGGGCTATGTTCCCAGTTCTGCCACTTGGTAATTGTGTTTTGGGTGAGTCACTTCATTTCTCTGAGCATCAGTTTTCTCATCTATAAAGTGGACATAGCTGCTTTATAAGATTCATAAAAGCATCAGTAAATTGTAAAGCAATAGGAAACCTTTGTGTCTTTTTTCCCATTGAGGCATCCAGTGAAGTACTAGCTGCCAGCAGAATTTTAAGGACTGCTCTCTCTTTAATGTGAAGGGCCTGAAGAGTATTATCTTAACACCTCATGAAGTCTATCTTCAAATATCCCCCAACATTTTGGAAGTTAAGGGCTGCTGAATTTGAAAGATAGCTAGCTGGCCCTTCTGGGAATAGTGTATATAGCCAACTGAGACTAGGTAACCCAAATTCTGCATCAGAGTGAGACTGTGTTCTCATTACTTCCTGAAATAGTGCAGGTTTGTTGGTTTACTTATTCTTTTCTTCTGGTGAAAGGTGACTCGGAGTTGCAGTTCTATAGATCAAACATTGGTTCTTGGAAAGGTTCATTGGCCTTTAAGAAGATGTTAGAAAGACTTTCAGATTGGTTTCAGAAAAAAAGGCCCATGCCAAGTAAGTCAGGACTGTCTCCACACTATGTGAATTTGGCCTGAAAATAACTAAGAACTGTGTGGATGGTTGGGAGCACATTGAAATATCTGCCCTTCATACTCAGGGACTTCTCAGGATCACACTTGAAGGGAGAAGGGTAGATGCCCCGATCATGCCCCCTCACCTTCAGTACAGGGTCCAAGACTGTGATTCCTTCATCCCACCCACCTCCCCAGTCAGCCCCTGACTTGAACTCCCATAACTCAAGAGAGAACATTAAAAAACCCACACCTCTGACTCATGCTTTGATTTCTGCGGCCTGGAGAGGCAAAGACGCCGTAAGGAGCTTTTAGGGGCCATCACCATGGAGCCTCTTTATTGCCTAGCAAGAGACTTAAATGATAATGGGAAACCTCACTATTGATTGGCTGACTCTTAATTCTTCCTCTTTGGGTTTTGAAGTAGAAGCAAGGGCCCAGAATATTTATATTACTCACTGGATATATTAAATTAAACATATGGAAGTCCTGAAGCCATTTAAGATGAGGTTGCAGCGCTGGTGAATAGGACTTTGTTACCAAAAGAGGGAATAGTAGCTTTTAGTTGTGGCTTAGCTGGAGAGTATATTGATGATAAGAATGGCTCAGCAGAGGTCTTGGGACTCTCACAGAGGGCTCAGAATATGTTTTAAGAAACTTCTCTTAGTCCATCCTTTGTAAACACCTATGTCTATGGGATGGTGGAGGGTTTGCTAAGGAAGGCTTGGCCTCCATCTTAACAGAAGTTAAGCCCCATTGATATCTTCATAAAAATTTTTCTGGGAGGAGTTGGGCGGTTGCGCAGCGGGTTAGGCGCAGGTGGTGCCAAGCGCAAGGACTGGCTTAAGGATCCCGGTTCAAGCCCTTGGCTCCCCACCTGCAGGGAAGTTGCTTCACAGGCAGTGAAGCAGGTCTGCAGGTGTCTCTCTTTCTCTCCCCCTCTCTGTCTTCTCCTCCTCTCTCCATGTCTCTCTGTCCTATCCAACAATAACGACATCAGTAACTACAACAGTAAAACAACAAGGGCAACAAAACAGAATAAATAAATAAATATTAAAAAAATTTTTTAAAAAAGTTTTTCTGGGCCTGTAAGTCTCATAACAAAATATCCATCCATAGGAAGAAGGCATCTAGAGTACAACTGCACAGGAGCACAGAATTAAGACTCTTTATCTCCTATCTTTAAAACCCTTTGGAAGCTGGCATGGATGAGAGGCTTGATTGATTCTGTTACATGAGCGGGGCATTGTGCAAAAGCTGTACTTTTTGTTTTAAAAGATTTTGAAACCTGGTGGTGGGGGGGGGCATACAGGGCCTGAGGAAGTGAAATGGTTACTATGGCTGCCTCCCTTACAGGTCTCCCCAGATATGCTTACTCGCTGTACAATGGATAATTGTTAGCTCTTGTTGTGCAGATGCTGTTGCAGATGGAGTCCTGTACCTGCATGCATAGCAAATGAATTAGACTGGCAATCCCCTTTATAAAGCATAAATATGTAATTTGTTCAGCTGTTGTAATTAAATATGTATGTGTGAAACAGCCACCATTCAGGTCATTAATGATGCGCCATGCCAAATTAGAGCTTACAGACAGTAATGTACATTGTTGTGCAATGAGGGAATTGCAAATAACATAGCTAAGCCTTTCCTAGGAAAGTGATGCATTCAGCAGCTTTAAAAGGAATATTTACATTTGTCACATTTTTATTTAGAAGGGACATTTTTTGTTCAGTATTAAAGTCATAAGATGGCATGGCTTTTATCACCAGTTTAGTTTTAATAATGTTTCTAACATTTTATCGTACAAATGCCACAGACTTTATTAAACATGCCGCCTGGTGATAAGTCTTAAGTATCTGCTTACACATGAAATAGCAGTTGCCCCTGGATTTCTACATGATTATGATAGAATTGATGTGTCATAGCACCTTGGAATGTCTTGATTATTTCACTGCATTGATGGAAAAAAAAAAGACAACCCCATAGTATTTCAATTCTATCCCCCACTGATAAAGAAATTCCTCTGACAGCAAACTGTATTTTATTTCCATAGAAATTGAGCTGAGAAAACTGCAGTTATCAAACTATAAACAAATAAAAATGGTAGATTGGCCAATTGTGCTTTCATTCCCAGTGTTAATCAGACTTGTTAATCCAAGGAATTTCCTAAGAAAAGTTTCACCCCTTGGCCATAATTTTTATTTATTTTTTTTTATTTCAAGTCTGGAAATTTTAAAGTTGGTAAACTTGAGAAAAATTATTGTTCTGTCCTTATTCTCCCTGGTTTCTTAATAAGTTTTAAAACATTTGAAGCTGGAATTTAAGTATAGTATATTATTTTTATTATAAATTCTTTCTGCATTTGTATTCTGCTTGCCTACAGACCATCTATTTTTAACATGCATGTTGTTTTGACGGTTGGTACTGAGTCTACAAGAGCGAACCATCTTGACCTTTCTGTCCAACAGGGCAGCAGGAGAAAGCATCACAGAGTTAATTCTGTCTTGTTCACAGCTGGGAACAGAACATTCCTCTGTGATCCTCTTGCCCATGATTCACTGGGATCTCTTGGAAGTCATACTTGATACTCTTTAATTCCTGAGTTTCCGAGATCTGACACACATCAGTGTTAGGGTGACATATTTGGTTAAGAATTTGATTAGATAATACCAGTGTTGTTACAGTTTCATAAACTGTTAAAGTAGAAACTATTTGTCCCATTATTATAGTTTTGCAATAAATTCCAATTTAGAAATTTCTCTTGAGTCTAACCTCAGTCGATATTGAGAATCTTGAACAATTTCTGGTGTGGGAGCTCTATATGGATGTAAAGTTTTCAGCAGACACGTTTTATTTAAGTAAAGATGTGCTTCATTAGAAGCAAATGAAAATGAAGTGTGGGGTTCCTTTGGCTAAATTCTTATTTCATAGTTTCAAGGACTTTGTGAAGTTTTTGTTCTCATGTTTCTTGATTTTTCTGTACCATTCTCGGTACCTATTTTTTCGGTTCAACTAAATAGAAACATTTCATTTCCATCATGAAGGAAAAACTGAATTCATTTTTTTTTGCCTCCAGGGTTATCACTGGGGCTCAGTGCCTGCACTATGAATCCACTGCTCCTGGAGGCTGTTTTTTCCCTTTTGTTGCCCTTGTTGTTTATTGTTGTTGTTATTGTTATTGCCGTCGTCGTCGCTGTTGGATAGGACAGAGAAATCAAGAGAGGAGGGGAAGACGGAGGGGCGAAAGGAGAGATAGACACCTGTAGGCTTGCTTCACTGCTTGTGAAGCGACCCCCTTGCAGGTTGGGAAGCCGGGGGCTCGAACCAGAATCCTTATGTCGGTCCTTGTGCTTCCCATCATGTGCGCTTAACCCACTGCATTACCACCTGGCCCCCCCAAAGTCATTTGTTATTGTTCATGATGATAGGCATCTTAAGTGTATGGCAATGACTTAAAAAAGATGACTTGTCTTGATTATGTTCACACTACTCTGTATATTGAGAACCATGAAAGAGTGTTGTTCTGCTGGTTACCTGCTTAGCACAAGCTATGAATTCATAAATTTTCTAAAGAGTTTATCTTCCATATTTTTTTCTCATCCTAATTTTTTATCCCATTTAGAGATTTTAGTCTTTTGATGGGCAGCTTCACTACTATTTCTGCCCACCTGCTATGAGACTACACTGCTGGGGGGGGAAAAAATTACAAAACGCTTGCTTTGAAATTGGCAGAGACCATTTGAAGGATGCATTTGTTTATTTAAAATATCCCATTGCAAATACCTATCATAGGACTCTTCCTATTTGTTTTTTTTTTCTTTCAAGAATCTCCGAGATGTTTAAGTTTCTCAGGTGATAATGGTTGAGGAATTAAATTATAGGGATGAGAATGGAATGGACGCTGTGGACACTGGTCCTGAGAAATAACAGGTAGTGGTATGAAACAGGAGTGTCTGAAAAGACCAGAGGACCTGCTTAGGTGGTTTGAAGGAGCGAGCACTAGTTTTTGCAGTGGTGGTAGCATCTATGCCGTGGTGGTCTTGACTCCTTCAGGCCTCTTGTTCTGAAGGAGCCTAGGTAAAGCTATCACCACCTCTGTTGGTCTTGTATTGTCAGTGGCAGGAGTGTGCATTAAAGAACATAACCATTACTAAAAGGGTGGGAATACCCTAGTGGCCAGGTGCTTTATGATAACACCACAGGCAGGGCTGGCCAACCAGATGCAATCTTTTGCTGGCAATTGCTCCTTTGGCCACCACTGCAGTAAACACTTTCTCTTGGATGTTGGTTTTCTGTTGTGTCTGGCAGCCACACAGGGCTGCTTGAACTTTAGCCAGAGGCAAATATTTATACATCAGAGTGTGCAGTGTTCAACTGGTCAGGCCTGAGAGAGAGAGAGAGAGAGAGAGAGCAGAGAGAGAGCGGGGAGACAGAGAGAGAGAGACCGAGAGAGACCCCGATCTCCGTGCCTTGTAGCCAAAGAGGATGTGACTTTTTTTCTTCTTCTTTCTTCCCACTGTGTGACATGGTGAAGTGGGACCATGCTCGAGGTCATTTAAGCTCAGACTGTGTGTGTCTGTGTGTCTGTGTGTGTCTGTGTGTGTCTGTGTGTCTTTCCCAAACATTTACAGGCGCGCACTTGGGATGTGCTCTCTGAAGAGAGGGCGCCCTGACATTCCTGCCTGCTCCTTTAAAATTCCTCTTGGAAAGTTTACAGTTAATATTTTCCCTGGAACATTGTCAAGCTTTTGACAGAGCCTGAGTGTATGCCGAACTGTGAAATTGAGCCGGAGAAGCAAGTTGTGAGAAATCTGTTTCTACTCAAACCCCTAAGGTTTATTTAAAAACAAAAACAAAACAAAAACAAAAATAATAACAAAACAAAACAACTTAAGGGTGTGTGTGTGTGTGTGTGTGTGTGTGTGTGTGTGTGTGTGTGTGTGTGTGTGTGTGTGTGTGTGTGTGTGTGTGTGTGTGTGTGTGTGTGTGTGTGTGTGTGTGTGTGTGTGTGTGTGTGTGTGTGTGTGTGTAGGGGGTGGGGAGGAACGGAGACTGGGACTCGGCTGGCTTCTCCTAGTGCGGACACAGGCCGCCATTTTAAGAAGCCAGCGAAGGGCGACGTTCAGCTCCTTACATGGCGGCTGTATTTACTCGTCCGCAGCCAATCACGCCGCCAGTGCCAAGCCACGTGACATGCCACGAGGGCAGGCACAGCCATTTCCTTGTTTCTAAAAAACTTGCTACCTCCATAGAGCACTTTACCTTGTTTTGCATGCCAAATGCTCCTGCAGAATGTGTCTAGCAGACTGGCATTTGTCCATAAAGTTATTTTAGTAGGTAAAAAGTCTTGAGCACTTGAGCTTTGTGCATTCTTTATGTAAAATGGATTTCCCTTCTTGGCCAGAGGCCAAGGGTACAGCACACTCGCTGGGTGAGAAGAGAGCTTCTCTGCTGAGAAACTGGTGGACCGACACACTCTTAATTTTTTGGCTTCTGACCAAACTAGCTAGATGGATGCCAAAATTCAACAAAATAACACATTATTGTGTGATAGGAGCCATGCTCGGAGGGCGTAGGAACTCAGGAACTTCATATCGATCCTTTAAAAAAAAAAAAAGCTTTGTCACTTTTGAAGCTTTCTTTTTGGGAAAGAGAGGAACATAGAGTAAAGTATAATTCCCACGTAAACTTGAAGGAAGGAACGGAAAGAAAACAGGAGGTTAAAATTACTTTATGAATTTTTCCCAGACACAGCAGACAGTTCTCTGACTTGACTTAAATTCCTTTAACCCTACAGGTTCCAATTATATTGCTGTCTGAGCTGGTTGTTATACTTAAAATTTATGTGAGAATTAAGGTGCCATTGTTGCATTTCACAGACATAAAACCTAAGAATAACTAACTGCAAATTCTAAATATAGAATCTTGATATATTTAATAGAAACTACAGAAAACTTTGTAAACTTACGTGTTTTATCATATCTTTGCCCCCCTGACACCTGACTTGAGTGAAATTGGTTTTCAATTACTTGACTGACTTTAGTAAATTAAGTTCTCCATACCTCAGTTTCCACATAAGTACAAAGAAGATTTTAAAGACGATTGGTAGGATTCCTCAGAGCTGTATGGTTTGACTTTGAATAGACTGGAGTAAGTATAAAACACATCTCCAGTTTTTGTATGGAAGTTTGCCAGTCAAAAGGCTGGAAATAGAATGCCTTTAATTCAGGCCACTCTCATCCTTCGTCTGGGTACTCCAATAACCCTGAGTGTTCCCATTTTTTCTACCCTTGTTTCTTAAAACAGAAGTCGCAGTAGTCATTAAAAAAATAAGTTAATTTTTTTTAAACCTCTGCTTAAAATAAGACCTTTCATGGTATACAGTGGAATGTAGAATAAAATTTTATTTGTTATCATGACCTACAAAGATACCATGTAAACTGACTTTTTTCTCTAACTTTTTCTCACCTAACTCCTTGGATGTTTAATGGGCTGTTGCTGCTGCTACTGCTGTCACTACTACTACTACTACTACTACTACTACTACTACTACTACTACTACTACTACTACTATTAGTAATTTCCAAATTCTTTACTACATGTTGTCTGCTGAGAATGAATTTCTTTTTCTTTTTTTTCCAGTTATTATCACCTTTAAACTCTCAGTTCAAATTATGTCTGTGTAAAGTAATGTTTCATCTAAAGTTGACCTTTATATTTATGTTTTTTCATAGCATTTATGGAAGTTTCAAATGGTCTTACTGATTTACTAGCTTACTCACTATATATATATATATTTGTATATATATATTTGGTCCATATATATACTATATATATATATATATGTATATTTGGTCCCTTTATATATATTTGAATCACATTTACTACTATGTTTTCTACTTTTTTGTGCAGTCTTAATATATTGAACATAAACACTGGGCAATTTAGAGTACTCCAAAATATGTACTTTGTTTACTTTAAATTTTATTCAAAACTACTGTGTTTTATTATGTATATCCAAGAAACATTTCTAAAATGCCTTTTTAGACTAGCACTTTTAGTTCTTCATTTAGTGTCGGAATAGCACATTGATTCAAACAGAACGAAACTGGCCCCTCAGTTGAAATGTACGTGAATCTTGACTCTGTCTTTGAATGATCAGATGAATGAAAGCTAGTGACTGACTTACTTTATACCTCACTTTAATCCCCTACAAGGTGGGATTCCAGCTAGCTCTTACAACATAGGCTTGGTGTAAAACTTAAGTATGTTATCATATGTGACACTAATCACAAAAAACGTTAATGTTACTGTTGCTGCTGCTGTTGTCTAGTTAGATGCTACTGTTAAGTAAGTAGCATTTTGACAGACTCAGCTGTGAGAATGTATCTATGGTAAGAAAGTTTTCTATTAAATTATTCTTCCAGTGAAATAGATGTATTTCCCAAGTATAAAATTATCAGTCACAGCCAGATTACCTACAATTCTTTGTGCCAGGATTTCTTATTATATTTGAACAGAACAGTACACAATACAAAGAGGACAGGTGTACATATAGACTGGGCAGGGTGTATGCCTTGCCATATATGCAACCAAGGTTAGACACCTAGCATCACATGGGGGTTTGTAGGACACAAGGAAGCTTTGGCCTTGTAGTGCTTCTCTCTTTCTTTTCTCTCTCTCCCTCTGTCTACCTCTAGCTGAATAACATAATGCAGCCTGGAGCTATACAATCATTCATGGGCATGAGGTCCTCTCTTGGGGGGTACGGTGGTGGTGGTGGGGAAACACAGAAGGGGAGCAGCCTTTTTTCAACAGACAGCAAAGGTGCCTTTGGGGGAGTAGTGTTTGAGCCAGATTCAATGGTAAAATACGCTCTTTAGAGATAATAATAAAATAATAGCACTTAATACGTATGTAGTTCTTTTACTAATGCAGAGGACACGAAGTGAATGTTTTGCATATATCATCTTATTTGATCCTGTAGCAATCCAGCGAACCAGTATCACTATCATCATCATCCCATTTAACGGGAAAGGAATCTTACTCAGAGACAGGTTAAGTGGTAGGCCTGAGGTCACACAGCTATTAAATGTCTGCTGCCCTGGAATACTACAAGTTTTTGCTGTTAGGATGTAAGTCCCAGCCCTGGTCAATCCTGTTGGCATTCTACTGTGTTCCCTTTAGTCTTCCAAATGTATGAAAATCCTAACAGGATTCTGTTGAAATTCCAGTTTACCATGTTGGGCCTTATGGGTAAATTGGCAGCTGTGATAGTATCCATTTACCTTATAGAGTGATTATATGCGATTGAAAGGGAGAATGCTGGTAAAGTGTTTAGCATATTACTTGACATGATTAATGTTTAACAAACGCTCACCATAACTGTTATCATTACCATTATTATTTAGCCACACGGAAATGAAATCTGTGATCTCCTGCGAACCTCCAGAGTCCCTTTTTCTCTTGTCAGACTCCCTACTGGGATTTCCCCTCCAAAGAGAGCAAGTTCCCAGCAGTTGAAATGGCATGATACCCAGGTTGCTTAGCATCAGCCCTCAGCTGCCTCTCCAACTGCCATAACTGCCTTCGTCGTTTAAAAATTACTCTTCCCGTTTTATGTTTCAACTCAGAAATCGATGCATCTGCGAGGCAGTTTGTTTTCCTGGGGAAGTGTAAGGAGCTGTGGTGGTGGTATGACTACGTGCTCCGTTTAGACTCAATATTGCCACCCACTCCCTTAGCAGTGTCAGAGAACATTCTCAGAAAGATCTGTTCCTTCCTCTCACAGACTTAGTACCACAGACTGGCCTATCCTCCATGACTTTGCGTGTCTGCAAAGTAGAGAAGCACTGATTGCCCTCCACTTGCTTCTGTTTCTTTTTCCTCCGCTGTACATTAAAACAGTAACAAAAAGCTCTTCCATCTAGACTACAGACCTGGACACATAGACCTATTTCAGAGACTAGTGCTCTGTTGTACTTTGGTTTCTATTTTCCTTTTGTTGAAATGGGTTTCTGCAAGAGTGAACTGTACTTGTGTCTCCATGATTGAGACAAGGTAATCCTACAAGGAAGAGATTAATCAGCCTCTGTGCTTTCCTGGGGGAGATAGGCTTTGTGTACTTAGAAGTAGTAGGTCTGGTGTGACTAGTTGTTTAACCTAGAGTCAGATTTTTTCCTTGAAGTTTTCTTGCATGACCATCTTCAGCTTTAAGAGAAGGAAGAATATAATTCCCCAAAGCACTGAGAGTTACACATATAAATAGCCCTGCTGAGCTGAACAAAAGTGTCTATTGTGTGATGTACTGCAAAGCAAGATATATACAGGGAACTAAGAACAAGATACTGGAGATTTCTTTTTCTTTCTTTCTTCCTTTCTCTTTCTTTCTTTCTTTCTTTCTTTCTTTCTTTCTTTCTTTCTTTCTTTCTTCCTTTTTAAATAAGTTATAACTTGGAAGCTTTGTTTTCCCCATATGGATTGTACCCTGGCTCTTGGGTCTTAAGGCAGGATGATTTAATATGCACTTGAATCATGGCCTTACCACTTCTTTACTGTTTCATTTTAGCTTAATTATTTAACTCTTTGCTGTGACTTTTGCTGTTGTTTATTTAGGCGAATTCTGTAGTTAGTCTTCAAGGATATTTCTGGTGGGTAAAATCTGTACTTCTAACTTAGTAACCATTTTGTGGATCAGAAAGTTTCCTTTTTTTTTTTTTTTTTTTTTTTTTTTTGTTTAACAGGTTCAGTTTAGCCATTGTTTTGTGATTGTTCATCTCACTACATGCACAATTTGTGTTTTTCTAAATTAACTAAATTACTGAAGGTTATAGTAATTGGTGCCTACTCTGGTGTTCATAACCCAGTGTATCTGACTCAATTCAGGGGCAAATTATTTAATAAAAGCATAGTAAATGCCTGTATATCTGAAAAATAGGCAGAGTAACATCTACCTAGAAGGCTCATTGTGAGAGTGATGCATTATTTATGTAAAAAAAATGGCTAACTGAAGCTGGGGCATTAATAGCTGTTCAGGCCGTCAGACTAGAAAGGAACTGAATAGACATTGTGTGGTCCATTCACAGTCCTCTAGAACCAGGAATTGTAGGCATGGTGAAGGGGGGGGGGTCAAAGAGGTAGTTGTCTACTATTTTATTTTATTTTATTTTATTTTATTTTATTTTATTTTATTTACCAGAGCACTGCTCAACTCTGGCTTATGGTGGTGCTGGGGATTGAACCTTGGACTTCAGAGCCTCAGTCATGTTTGCCTCAGGCTAAGGTTTACTTAGCCATTATATTAATACTATCTCTCCTGCCCTTATTTGTTATTTCATTCCCACCTGGGTTATCACAGGGGCTGGGTGCTTGCACCCATGCTCTTGATGGCTATTTATTTCCCTTTTTTATTTGATAGGCTAGAAGGAAATTGAGAGGGAAGGGGAGATAGGGAGAGAGAAAGAAAAAACACCAGCAGCACTTTTTCATGGCTTGTGAAACTTCTCCCTGCAGGTTCTCCTTGAACCAGGGCCCTTGCTCATGATGACGTATGGGCTCCACCAAGTGCCTTTCACCACTGAGTTGGAGACAGGGATTCTTCTGTGGCCAGGAGAAAGCAAGTCAAGGGAAAGTGAGGAAGAGGCAGATTCAGTAGCCAAGGCAGACAGTGCCCGGAGTCCTGAAGTTAGGTTGTATGGGGGTTTGGGTTTGATCTGAGGGCAGTAACTCTTGGGTTTTTGCTTATGTTTTTTGCTTTTTGTCTGGTGAGCACAAGGTTTTAGCGCCTGAAGTACAGATATAGCAACATGATTCTAAAGTGTGGGTCAAAGGTATGCCTGCGGATTATTCCTTCAGTACTCATAGATCTATCTATACCAGTAACAAAACACTAGTGTTTTATTAGACAAAATCAATGTGCTTGTATTGAAACATGTTTTCTTGTCTTCTTCAACTGAAGGAGAGCTTGTGAACAGGAGAGCTAGGAATGTAGACCCATAGGTGCTCATTAAAAACTTACTGATGATGGGCTGTGTTGTGGTGCACCTGATAGAGTGCACATGTCACAGTGTGCAAGGACCCAGGTTCAAGCCTCTGGTCCCCACCTGCAGGGGTCAAGTTTTGCGAGTGTTGAAGCAAGGCTGCAGCTGTCTCTCTGTCTTGCTCTCCCTCTCTCTTTCTCTTTCTTTTTTGCCTCCAGGGTTATCCCTGGGGCTTGGTGCCTGCACTATGAATGTACTGCTCCTGTGGCCATGTTTTTTATTTTATTTGTTTATTTTTTGGGATAGGACAAAGAAATTGAGAGAGGAGGGGAAGATAGAGAGGGAGAGAGAAGTTAGACACCTGCAGACCTGCTTCACCACTTGTGAAGCGACTCCCCTGCAGGTGGGGAGCTCTTCTTCTCTGTCATCCCCTCCTTCCCAATTTCTGGTCGTCTTGATCCAATAAATAAATAAAGATAATAAAAAAATAAAAATAAACTCACTGATGAATTGATTGGTTTTAAATCCCATCTTGAATTGGGGGAAAGCTTTTATTCACATTTACAATTTCAGGATAAGAGAAAAGATCACAAATTGCTATTTCTGATTATAATGGTACTGGTTTTAATATTGATCGCGTTAATCGATGCTGTGTGCCAGGCAAGCAGTACTTTTAAGTCTACATGCCAGTGATCTCATTTAATCCTCACAATACCCTCTGTGGGAGGTGCTGTATTATTATTCCTATTTCAGGAGCAGGCACCAGGCACCAGGCAAGTGACTTCTAGAAGCCAATGTCCTAACCACTGCAGGACACTGTCTCCAACCAGCATAATTTCATTTTTATGCACCCACCGTGGACTAGTCAGTTCACACATTAGAACTAAGAAGTTGGCGAGTTCCTTCACTCGCCATACATATATTATTCCCACACCCTCTGGCCCTGAAGTAGTCATGGATTGGAACGTCTATTCACTTCTGCAGATCAGCTCATTTTCCTGAGCGGGGCTATCAGAATGAAGGTTTAAAGTTCCATGTTCTTAGCGTCCGGTCTTATTCTTGTAAAGCAGACACACAGAGCTTGTTCTGATTTTATGGTTACATAACAAAAAACAAAAAAAAAATCCATATCTAACCAGACACATATAGTAGGCCAGAGTGGTCGCTAGTTCGTCTCTGGATTGTTGTGAATGCTAGGTAGCATTTGCACAGCTTGTGATATGGATATTATGATTTGGCCCCACCTTGGGGACTCCACTGAAACAAATGACTTTTTTTTTTTTTTGCCTCTATGGTTATCTCTTGGGCTCAGTGCTGGCACTATTAATCCACTGCTCCTGCAGCCATTTTTTTTTTCTCTTGTTGCTGCTGCTGTTGTTGGATAGGACACAGAGAAATCCTGAGAGAAGGGGAAGATAGAAAGCAGGGAGAGAAAGATAACTGTAGACCTCCTTCATTGCTTGTGAAAGGACCCCCCAGCAGGTGGGGAGGGGGGAGGGGCTCCAGCCAAGATCCTTGTGCTTTGCACTATGTGCACTTAACCCAGTGCACTGCTGGCCCCCCAAATACAGTTTTTTTTTCCCTTTGATGTAGCACTAGAGAGGGCCTTGCTCGTGAAATATTCTTGAACCTTTTTTTTTTTTTGGTTGTTAGAGAGTTACTCTGACTAGAATCAGAATATGTGAGAAATCGGGGTCCAGGCATATGACTTGGATAACATACTTAAACTTACTTGGTTGCCCTCACAGGAAATTTTTTTGTTTTCCTCCTCCAGGGTTATTGCTGGGCTCGGTGCCTGCACCATGAATCCACCGCTCCTGGAGGCCATTTTTCCCCCCTTTTGTTGCCCTTGTTGTAGCTTCGTTGTGGTTATTATTATTGCCCTTGTTGACGCAATTCGTTGTTGGATAGGACAGAGAGAAATGGAGAGAGGAGGGGAAGACAGAGAGGGGGAGAGAAAGACAGACACCTGCAGACCTGCTTCACTGCCTGTGAAGCGACTCCCCTGCAGGTAGGGAGCTGGGGGCTCGAACTGGGATCCTTATGCCGGTCCCTGCGCTTTGCGCCACGTGCGCTTAACCCACTGCGCCACCGCCCCACCCCCATCACAGGAAATATTTTAACTATATCCTTTAGATCTGGGTTTCTTGCTGAAGTAAAACTACTTCCTCCCCCACCCTTCTCATCACAGGTTTTTATATCACTTTTGGTATCGGACAGCAAACTTGCTTGGCATTTTTTTTCTTCTCAGTGAGGTTTTGTAGTTTTAATGGTCTATAAAAAACCAAGTTAGTAACAAAATTCATTTTTCCAAAACCAGACATGAGTTTTGACACCACACTACATTAAAGATAAATAAACAAGGCAGTGAAGGGCTTTCCCCCCCCTCTCTTAGCAAGGGAGGCTTACTTATAAATTTCAGTCATGTTTTCTTAATACTTCAGCTCAAAAGTTACAGTGCTTAGCTACATTAATCTGTTACTTGGTAACTCCAGAAAGAATGTTAGACAGAACCATCAGGAGATTGGTCATTTCTTTCCCCTTGAACATTGTTGAAATTTGACAAAATTCTCATAGTCTCTGCTTTCATTTATGGGTTTGGCTATCAAAATTGCTGGGCAAGTGAAAGAAACCAAGAGAAACTAATGACTAAATGAATAGTAATATTTAAACTTCCAAGTTGCTACGACAACAGACTTCACTGTGACCTGCCGATGGACAATGGCTTAACCGGATCTGCTCTCCGGAGGAGGCTCTGGGTGCTGCTCCAGCAATTTCATTTCTCTTGGGGTCTGCTTTGTTGGCCCCCTCCTTTTCCCAGCACCACTTATTTGGTTCTGAGAAGCAGCTTCCTTCCATTACATACAGCAGTTCAATTAGGCAAGAGAAGGGGTTTGATTCCATCAGCTTCAGGTGTGTAGACAGTGGCTGTGTTCTAACAGGCTTTGTGAAGGTGTTGCCATATGCTTCTTTCTGGTTTCTGATCCCATCTCAGCCTCTGGACTCAATGATTTCCCTTTCTTTCCCTTTCCTACCCCGCTATTTTCCTTCCTCCCTCTCTCCTTCTCCCTTCATTTCCTTCCCTCCCTCCATCACTCACAATAGTGATTTTAATCAAAGAGCTGATAGGTGATTTTAATCAAAGAGCTGCCTTTGGTCACAAATATTGGTAAATCATTAACACTGCATTTATTTTTCTTTCAGATGTTAAGAAATGATAGTGCGCTTGTAGCATCTGAGTTTGGAATTTAGTTTGACCCTGGCAAGGACCTGTTGGCTTTTTTTTCAACTTTATCTTAGAATTTGCAAAAACAGACTAGATAAGGTTTGATGCATATAAAAAAAATAACTCAACAAAAACCTCCCTTCTCTTGTTTTAGTCTGCTAAATTTTGTCTAATTTTAGGTCACCATGTGGAACTGAGCCTTTAATGAGGTTTAAAAATGTCAAAATAAGGAGAGATCTGTGTATATTTTCACTTTTAAATCATTTACTGGAAGTGCTGAAGCACTAAGTGGGAGGTGGTTTTGGAAGTATTTCTGATCTGAAGAGGAAATCCCACATTCAACCCTGTTAATGCGTCTCATTTGATGTTCCAAGAGTCATCGGCCTTTTTCAACATACATCTTGGCCTTTGACTACACATTTGACCATAACCTGGATTTAAAAATTTAGACATGTATCTTTCTTATTCTTAAATTTTTTTATACTCAGATACATAAAACTCTCCTGTTAACTAGTTTGCAGAATACCATAGTATAGAGTTTGAAATTGGCAGTTATTGTCAGAGTTCTCCAATACTGAAAAAAAAAACACGGCTGTTATCACTGACTATGTCTTCAAACCTACCACAATTGGTGAGGGATCATGAACGTGTGACTTGGACCAGTTTATAAAATGCTCACATGCTTATGAAAATTTTCATCTTTGCTATTCAGAGTGATGTGTATAAAATTGAACAACAAAATTCCAGAGAAAACTTCCTTGACTTTCAGTATTTCTCTGTTAATCAGTGAGTACTATGAGGTGACCTTTTAGTTTCCAGGGTTTTTTTTGTGTGTTTTTTTTTTGACTCACAGTAGCCACATAGGTCAAGTTAAAGCTACTGGTAGCTGTAATTTTGTTCAGTGTTCTTTTGTCTTCTCTGACTTCCTTTCTCCTCAAAGGAAGCTAAGGTAGCTTCTGTATTAGGTGTATCAACTTTTGTTCTGTGGATGTTACTTAAAAATTAAACTTTCTTGGGCGGTGGTGCACCTGGTTGAGCGCACATGTTACAATGCTCAAGGACCCAGGTTCGAGCCTCCGGTCCCCACCTGCAGGGGGAAAGCTTTGCAAGTGGTGAAGCTGTGCTACCAGGTGTCTCTCTGTCTCTCTCCCTTCTCTACCACCCACTTCCCTCTCGATTTCTGGCTGTCTCTTACCCAATAAAGAAAGAAAGAAAAAAATTTAAAAAAATAAACTTTCTCGATTTCTAGTGCAGTTAAGAGCTTTACTACTTTCTGCAAATGATTTATCTGTGTGGCAGAAAAGAGGTAATGTAGGATCATCTGGAGTCAGTTGTATTGTACATCAAAGAGGTAAACAGATATACTTACAAGACAAATAGCAAATCCTCCATTTTCCAGAAACAAATTCTGGTGGACAATGTATTTATTGTATACTCTATCTACTTTTCTTACTCATGCCATTATTACCTTAATGAAAACGCCCCCAAAAGAACACCCTTCTCTTGTAGACTTATAATTCTAATACAGACTCTTAAGGATATGTCTCCTGATGTTTGCATTTTTATTCAGGGCTTTGTTGACATATATCCACAATCATTTTAACTTTATGACCCAATTAACTGATTGTCCTTAATTTAATTAAAATAGGAATGTGCTTATGCAGAACGAAACAGCATTAGTATAATGTGGTAGTTAAGATCAACAAGATTTATTTGATAATTTGACTAACAAGATAATTTAGTATCAAATGGAGACCTGGGTTCAAATCCGTACTAGCTAGGTGACCTTGCCGTAAACTCCCTAAGTATCATTTTCTCCCATCTATTAAAATGGCTTAATCATACAATAAACCCTAAGGTTTCTGTGAGAATTGATGAAATCGGTCATGTAAAGTGCTTTGCACAACACTTGGCCTCAAGTCTCTGTTGGACAATAGTACCTTTTGTTATGTTCTAGGATTTTAAAATATGTGGCCTCTGAGAGACACCATGTCTCAGATTGCTTTCAGATTTCTTTCTGAGTGAACAGAGAGTCACTTTTTCTGCAGACATTAATAGCATTAAGCATCATATCTCCTCAGATTTTGTCCACCTTTTTTTTTTTTTTTTTTGCCACTCAGAAATTCCTCACTCCATATTCACCTCAACCTTAGGTCATAAGAAGAGTTCTGTATTTTAAAAGGAAAGTAACATTTAGTAATTTCTACTAAAGCTTATTTAATTCTCACAGAACCCCTGTAAGGTATTAGCAGCAGAGAATGGGTCATAGAAGTAAAGAATTTTAAAGCTGCAAGAAATAGAGGGGCCTTGAGTCTACCCATGATTTCTGTAGGTGAAGAATTGTGTTCACATTGGTCAGATAGGAAGTGGCAAAGCTGGAGAAGTCAGCCTGAGTTCACTGCCCTTTCTACTACACCATGCTGATCTCTTTTCTTTTTAATTAAAAAACGCCCTATTCCTGGCCTCTTAATTGATGAGTTGCTCATAACTCTTAATTTCTAGAGTTCTGAAAACTATTTAATGAGTATTGTCTGGACTAAGTCCAGATATTCAGATTACATAGAATGCCTCTCAGATTCAAAAATATTTTAAGTACAGCATAAAATCTGTAACAGGTTCCTACCAATTTCCTCTTTTTAAAATCTCAGCTCTTTTTCTCTGTAACTCCGAGAGATCAATATTATGGGCCTCTTTTGCTTTCTATCACCACCTCTTGTCACGTGTGCTCCTCGGAATATAGCTGCCTCATTTTAAAATGAGGAGAGGAATCCATACTGAAATATTTTCAATTCCGATTTTTTTCCCCCTGCAATATAGACATTACAGGAATTCTGTGAATGTAAGCATTTACAGATTTTCCTTTCTATCTAACAGAATGCTAATTTTGCTTTACTGAGATTCCTTTCTCAGAACTGCTTTGCTCACAGGGTCTTATGCAGTTGTGAAGAGCTTTCCCTGTTAGCTAACATTATCTTAACTGCACAAGAGAATAACCAATGCAGGTAACTTGTATGTGCAAGACAACCTCAGGAGTCATAAGTCTTTCTCCTACACCTTAATTTTCTTGAATCATTTGCATTTCAAAGTCTAGCCTATAATTTACTTCCACAAACAATATTATTTTCCTGATCATTCTTGCAAATCCCCTCTCATTATATTATGTCACTAAAGATTAAGAAATTAAATTTTTCAATTTACTGTTTTATTCATGTTATCTGTATCTAAACAATTAAAAATCCACTTTCACATCGGATTTATTCTTTTATTCTCTGACAGTTGTAACCTACTTAAAGGTATTTTTTTTTCATGTGAATGTTCTATAATTTGCTTTTCTGTGAGAGACTCACTGAAGATTTACATTTAATTAATGGAAGTGTTGGGTTTTTTATTTTTTTTTCAGAACCAAGAAAAATATCTCTTAAATGCTGCTTCTCTATAACATTATTTCGTAGACTAGAAATCCAATTTGTTTTTATTGACTTAGTTACATTGTCAGAAAAAAAGTCATGTGTTAATAAAATAAAGTGAAATACCATAGTTAACACTTTTAATGAGCCTGACCCCCCTTTTATTTCTTACACAAAAGTTGTTTTTTTTTTTAATTTTTTATTTAAGAAAGGATTAGTGAACAAAAGCATAAGGTAGGAGGGGTACAACTCCACACAATTCCCAACACCCAATCCCCATAACCCACCCCCTCCCCTGATAGCTTTCCCATTCTCTATCCCTCTGGGAGCATGGACTCAGGGTCGTTGAGGGATGCAGAAGGGAGAAGGTCTGGCTTCTGTAATTGCTTCCCCGCTGAACATGGGCGTTGACTGGTCGGTCCATACCCCCAGTCTGCCTCTCTCTTTCCCTAGTAGGGTGTGACTCTGGGGAAGCTGAGCTCCAGGACACATTGGTGGGGTCTTCAATCCAGGGAAGCCTAGCCAGCATCCTGGTGGCATCTGGAACCTGGTGATTGAAAAGAGAGTTAACATATGAAGCCAAACAATTTGTTGAGCAATCATGGATCCCAAGCTTGGAATAGTGGAGAGGAAGTGTTAGGGAGGTACTCACTGCAAACTCTAGTGTAGTCCTGCTTTCAGGTATATATTTTGCAGTAGTTTATGGATACGTGTGCACATAAGCTCTCTCTCACAGAAACTGGTGTATATCTAGGTTATGGGACTTTGTTGGAAAGTGAACTACCTGAGATGAAATTAGAGTGTACTATTAAAGGAAAGGTCTCACCCGAGTAATGAAGCTGAAGGGTTGTCATTCCACACGTGAAGTCTCTGGATACATTCTGGGGTGAAGCATGTTGAGGTAGCAATCGTTGCTTTGGTTAGTTTGTGATCGGCAGATGCAATGTTGTTTGGTTTGGATTGGGAGATGCATACGGGAAAGTGGGCCCTATCCAAGGGTTCCAGGACTGGGGGAAGTAGGGGCTCTATAGTGAAGATGTGAGGTTCCTGCTGTCTTAGGGTTCAAAAAGACAATCGATAGTTAATATTATCATCACATTATTTGTTAATTGGGTTAACTTTGAAAAGTCCCTTTGTTATGGTTTCCTGGACAGTACCCAGTATCTTGTATATAGCTGTGCTATTGGAAGCTTCTAATCTACTTGGTCTAGGCTTTTGAGAGAGTCCGCATATCAAATACATAGCCTATATATTAAAAAGATTCAGTTTGTCTTTTGAGAAACTTTGAGACATACAATTGATTTCCCCCTCTCATATTAATTAACTACTGATTTATATGTCTACATTTTGCTAGGAGTGTACATAAACACCATTCCCACCACCAAAGGACTGTGACCCATCCCTCCCGCCCACTTCCACCCCCCACTGGCCCAGGAAGCTACATGCCTACCCCTCACCACTGGGTTTTTACTTTGGTGCCCTACAGTTGTTGTTTTTTTTTTTTTTAGACAAGGGGACAGAGACTTGATCTTTGTGCTCAGATGTCATTCTGTCCCACCCCAATAGACTTTGAGTCTGCTTATATTGATTGAAGAATATATTTTAAATTATACAGTTTACTTTTTCATGTTTTGAAATTGTATAAAGAACATGTAAAATGGCTTTGTATGGGAGTTGTGTTGATGCTTCTTCTGAGTATATAAATGTTAATGAATGTTAGTGCTCTCTTTAAAAATATATGTACCTAGCCCCCGTCTCCCCATCTGCAGGGGAGTCGCTTCACAGGCGGTGAAGCAGGTCTGCAGGTGTCTATCTTTCTCTCCCCCCTCTGTCTTCCCCTCCTCTCTCCATTTCTCTCTGTCCTATCCAACAACGAACAACATCAATAATAAATAATAACAACAACAATAAATATATATATATATGTACCTGTGGTGTGCTGTTGAAAACAGGAATCTGGGAGTCAGTATTAACATTTAACACCTGATTTGGTCTAGAAATGAGCATAGACTTTATCAAGGATTTTAGTAGAGCAAAAAAATTTGTGTGTGTCGTCCCGCCCTGCCCCCCGGCAGAATTTAGTGCCTTCAGCAAACTTGTAGGTCATGGCCACGGAGCACATATTAGACTTGCAGAATCCTCACTTGAACCACTTAGAGCTAGCGTATGATGTATATAGAAAATATGTAACATTGAGCTGATATTTTCCTTTGGCTTTTCTCTGTGCTCTTTAAGTTATGTTTTAGTGTATTTCTTATGCTAAAGGAAAATTTACAGGCAATGTCATTGACCTGTGAGTGGTATCTTGTTGCTTAGAGCTCAGGTTAGTATATAGGAGGCTACAGTATTTTTTCATCAGCATGCTTTTTACATTTTGAAGGGTAGATTTCTGCAGAATGCATGTTTCCTGTTGAAACTGCTCATGGGCTTACAACTGGAGAGTGTAAATTCTAGTATCTATATTCTCCACCTTGCACTAGTGTTGTCTGAAGCTTGAAATGGTTGATAATTAATCTTCAGTTTGTTCTGTTGCTTTCCAAAAATTAAGTTAAAGTAGAAGGAAATATGGTGTAGGTTTGTTTTGTACATGATAACAGTAAAATACAAAGTGAATTTTTTAAAAGTGAAATTTCTTCTGAGCCCCATACTTTTTAAAATTTTTTTTTTAACAAAAGGGAATATTTGTGTTTATTTCATCAAGGAGAAATAAGAAATTACTGGCTTTTGATCCAAGTGATGAATTTTGAATTTCTACCTTAATGCTTTTTCCTGTCTTAAATTCATTTGGTTGATTTGATAGCAAGAAGTATCCGGATTACAGGAAAGAGTTAAGATTCTCTGTACCACTCACTTCTCAAAAGAAATTCATTTCTTATTGACTAGTAACTGCAATTTCCTAAAGAGTTTAGATGATCTGATTTGGCATGTTTTTGTACTTTAGTTAGATTTAAAAAAAAATTTTTTTTACAGTAAAATTTACTTCTCAGGGAGTCTGAAGCTTGAGTGTATCTTAGGAATGGTTACTTTAATATTGCACAGTTTGGCTAAGAGCCTTATTATTCTGTTTACTGTTGGTCCTCGATTTGCTTAGAAATAGCGGACCTAGATGGACTATTCCCACTGCAGGTGGGATAAATAGGCAGAGCAGGACAAGAAACAGCACATGAAGAAGCCACAAGGCAATTCATTAACCCGTTTTAAGACTTTCGAGCAACTTTGGCTTCAAAGGTCAAACTGAGCAGCGTTTAATTCATCACGAAAAAAGTTCTGGTAGAAGGAAAAAGTCAGCCAACTTGACCTTTAATGCTTAACAAGTTGTCTTAAAATGTTTTTATTCAATCTTGATGCTTTGCTAACATGATTCATCTTCTAATCTATGTAAATGTGACTTTTAGTTCAGATTTAGTTTGATGTCAGGGCTCCCTGCTATGGACTTTAGAACAGGTAACACAGAGTTCTTGTTCATTATGCTTTGACGTGTGTCCTATCGAAGTCACAGAGAAAGCGGCCCCCTGCAAGGACATTTTGGTGTGAATGCCCTGGGATCTCTGAGAAAGCGCACGCACACACACACACACACACACACACACACACACACACACACACATACACAGAGAGAGAGCGAGAGACAGAGACACAGAGAGACGGAGAAATCAGTATTTTCTGGCCTGACACTGAGGATCAGACTTGGAGATAAGAATCTTAAAAAAAAATCATCTCCATTTGCTCCTGGCTCTCTGACTGAATTGTAGCAGTGGTCCCCAGGCCAGTAGTGTCTACACGCTGCCGGAAGGCAGGGCTGCAGAACCGGGGTGATGTTGGCAGAGCACTTGCCAGGCATGCTAGCACCCAGCGCACAAGCAGAGAACTCTGCTTCTGCCAACTGTGACTTCAGAACCCAGGTCTGTTCGTGAACCTGGATGCCCAGCTGTCAGTGTGTCGCCATATGTCACCAGCACATGGCACCCTAATTAAAATTTCAAATTGCATGCATTTGTGTTTGCTGGCTGGCTGGCTTAAAAGGCAGAGACCTCATCACCCAGGCTGCGCCCCTGTCTCATCACTCCAAGGGATTATGTTTGCCATCCTTGGGCATTGGTTGGAGAATAGCCTTTCCCACTTGAAAAAAAAAAAAAAAGTCACTCTCATTCTCCTTTCTCCCGTTTTGAAAAAAAAAAAAAAAAAGAAGTCCCCATTTTAAGGGAGCAGGAGGGGTGTGAAAAATGTGGCTGGTCTCCCTGGCTAGAATTCTAAAGGTCAGCAGTGTGTTCCCTGTTTGGCCAGTGTGTTTTACAGAGTACACTTCAGTCTTTACCTCTCTTGTCTAAACCGAAAGAAAAAAAGAATGTGAATATTACTGTCCCTTCAACATAGTCTAAAGTCTTTCATGAAGCTTGTTTATTATGATAATTGTTTACTGGTTAGGATGAGACACTAGCACACACAGTTGTTTTGTGTTGTTCTCTTTGCGCATACATGAGTAGTTCTTTGTACACTAACACTTGAAATGGTGGAAATCAAACGGATTGATCCTCCCCTGGAAAACGGTCACAGTAAAATATTGTAGAAGTAGTTTCTGTTTGGTGCAAGGAAAGTAAATGAGTAGTAGGAGGATATCTATTAATAGCTACCATGTATAGACGATTTGCAGAATATTAAGAAAAGGGGAATCAGTTTACCGGCGGTACCTCAATTTAATCCTCACCCTTCTTTTATTTTATTTTAAACATTTTATTTATTTATTAAAGGGAAGAATAGGAGGAGAGAGAATGAAGCAGAAATCATTCTGGTACATGTGTGGCCGGGGATGGAACTCAGAACCTCATGCTTGAGAGTCCAGCACCTTATCCACTGTACCACCTTCCAGACCACAAAATTTTCATTGTCTTTTTTTTTTTTTAACTAGAGTACTGCTCATCTCTGACTTACAGTGGTGTTAAAGCTGAGACCTCAGAGAGTCTCTTTGCATAACCATAACCATTATGCTATCTACCCCCACCCTCTCACCCTTATTTTATAGCATATGCTAGCATGCTGATTTCAGAGATGAGTATACCGTCGCTGACTTGTGCAGCTTTTCCCAGTGTAGCACACCCAGTGTATAGTGGAAGAGAGATTTGAACCTAGACCTGTTTGACTTGAAACCATGCATATTATATTACTTCTAAAAATGCAAGTGTATTTTTCTTCCCTGATTCCTTGTAACACTTGTATCCTAGATACGTGGTTGAACTTCTAAACATATTTACCTTTTGTACACATGCTTAGTAAGTTTTCCTGATGTGTCCAAAAAGCTGAGCTCAAATTATATATTGAACGGGTAGAAGAATTCACTGGATAACTATTCCCCGTGATAATTACCATTTGCAATGGTAGCAGACTAGGAATATTTGCAACCACAGTCAGGTTGGGATCATACTTCTCACAGCAAAGTCTACCAAATACTGAGCTCTTTAGAGATATTATCGCCAGGGAGTCGGGCGGTAGCGCAGCGGGTTAAGCGCAGGTGGCATACACAAAGCGCAAGGACCAGCGTAATGATCCCGGTTCGAGTCCCGACTCCCCACCTGCAGGAGAGTTGCCTCATAGGAGGTGAAGCAAGTCTGCAGGTGTCTATCTCTCCCCTTCTCTGTCTTCCCCTCCTCTGTCTATTTCTCTCTGTCCTATCCAGCAACAACGACATCAATAACAACGACAATAATAACTACAACAATAAAACAAAGGCAACAAAAGAGAATAAATAAATATTAAAAAATAATAATAAATAGAGATATTATCGCCAGGGACTCGGGTGGTAGCGCAGCGGGTTAAGCGCACATGGCGCGAAGCACAAGGACCGGCGTTTAAGATCCTGGTTCGAGCCCCCAGCTCCCCACCTACAGAGGCGTCACTTCACAAGTTGTGAAGCAGGTCTGCAGGTGTCTGTCTTTCTCTGCCCCTCTCTTTCTTCCCCTCCTCTCTCCATTTCTCTCTGTCCTATCCAGCAAGGACTACAACAATAAAAAAAAAAAAAACCAAGGAGAACAAAAGGGAATAAATAATAAATAAATAATTTTTTTAAAGAAAGATTATCGCCAAAGATGTCATTGCTCAAGTTTACATGGCCGATCAGCATATGACACAGAACCTACTTACTCACTGTTAACTTGTGCTTAATGAATACTGTTATATAGCCCTAACACAATATCAGTTATGTTACGTAGACAGGACATACCCACTTAACTTATGTTTCAACAAGCACTCCAGAGTATTTACATATTTATCACAGTGAGTTGTCTCAACGACATAATTAAATGTTATGTGCATTTCTAAGTCATGACCAAGAGGATGAAGAAAAACTAGACAAACCATAATGTCCAGTAAATTAACTAAGATATTGTAATGCTATTATTACAGTTATCGTTCTAACAGTGATGATAATAATAATGCTAGACGTCAGCAGTCCACATCAAAATGGTTTCTCTGGTGACTCTAGACGAATTACTTACAACTTCGAAAAGTTATGCAAGCCTATTATCCTATAATCTTTTGAACCACCACGCTTTCATTTCTTTTTTAAAAAATATTTTTTATTTATTTGTTTTCCTTTTTTTTTGTTACCCTTTTTTATCAAGGTTGTGATTATTATTGTTGTTATTGATGTTGTTGCTGGATAGGACAGAGAGAAATGGAGAGAGGAGGGGAAGACAGAGAAGGGGAGACAGAGAAGGGGAGAGAGAGACACCTGCAGACCTGCTTCACCACCTGTTAAATGACTCCCCTGCAGGTGGGGAGGGGGAGGCTGGAGCCGGGATCCTTACGCTGGTCCTCGAGTTTCGTGCCAGTGCGCTTAATCCACTGCACTACAGCCCCACGTGTTTTCATTTCTTGTAAATTCCCATTCATTCCACGAGGTTGCTGAAACACAGCAATGTGTGAAAGAGAAAACAACTACTCCCTCTACATCTCATTTTAAAATAGAAAATTCTGATGAAAATCTGTGACACAAGCCAAAATATGTATTAAGATTTCATGTACTTTCTCCAGTTTTTCCTTTTTTTTTTTACATAAAACTTCCAAGTATGATACAAACATGTATCCGGATACTTTAGAGAATTAATATTTTTGCAACATCTATAGAAAATATAATTATATGTGGTCCGGGAGGTGGCGCAGTGGTAAAGCTTTGGACTCTCAAGCATGAGGTCCTGAGTTCGATCCCCAGCAGCACATGTGCCAGACTGATGTCTGGTTCTTTCTCTCTCCCTCTTTCTCATAAATAAATAAAAAATATTTTAAAAAAGAAAATATAATTATATTTGATAATTTTCACAAAAGTCCTTGCTTTCATTTTAATCAACATATTCTCTTTTTAGTATCATCCCCACTAAGAGATAAAACTAACTGTGTGGCCCATTAACCAGTCTGCTTTCTTTCTTTGAGCTTTAAAAGGCAATACTCCTACTGGTGTTCAAAGAGGAATATTAGCTTGAGCCTTACTGTATACTGTGTATCATTAAGAGAATTAGAGAGATTTTGACTAGAGGGCCAGGCAGTGGCACACCTGGTTAAGCACACACACTAGAGTGAGCAAAGACCCAGGTTCAAGCCCCTGGTCCCCACCTGCAGGGGGAAAGCTTCAGGAGTGCTGAAGTAGAGCTGCAGGTGTCTCTCTGTCTCTCACCCTCTCTAACTTCCCCTTCCCTCTCAATTTCTCCCTGTCTCTATCCAATAATAAATAGATAATGTAAAAGAACTAAGATAAAGATTATTATTATTATTTTGCCTCTAGGGTTATCACTTGGGCTCGGTGCCAGCACCAGGAATCCACTGCTCCTGGAGGCCATTTTCCCGATTTTGTTGCCCTTGTTGTTGCACTTGTTGTAGTTGTTATTGTTAATTGTTGTCATAGTTGTTGTCGTTGTTGGATAGGATAGAGAGAAATGGAGAGAGGAGGGGAAGACAGAGAGGAGGAGAGAAAGATGGACACCTGCAGTCCTGCTTCACCGCCTGTGAAGTGACCTTCTGCAAGTGGGGAGCTGGGGCCTCAAACCCAGATCCTTACACCGGCCCTTGGGCTTTGCGCCATGTGCACTTAACCCACTGCACTACCACCCAACTCCCAAGAGAAAGATTTTGATGAAAGTTTTTAAGACAAACTCTTGAAATGGAGCTTGCCATGTCAAATTTCTACCCCCTTTGAGAGAGGAGAATTAAAAGAAAAAATGGCAAGAGCCATTAGGAAGGTAGCAAATAGTAAAGAGTATAACATCGAGTGAGGAGTAAATATTAGGTACAATTACATAAGGATTGTGTGAGTGAGCGCACCTGAAAAGCTTGCTTTAGTGAGAATGAACCAGGTCCTGTGCTGTTAGACAAAGGAAAGGTGGTTTTTTCCTTTCACAAGAACCTTTCAATGAGTATCCACACAAAAATATTCTAGGTAAAAGATTAGCAGCGTCTGAAAGTAGAAATATAGTCCCAAACAGAAACTGTCAAGTGGTCCTAGTGGCATTTTCTGAATTACATGTTTAAGGACATACTTAGATATTGTTACATCTTAATGATGACTAGGTGATCTTAATGATGACTGGCAAGCTAATCCTTTTCTCTTTTTTTAAGAATCAGATTTCAGTGGGTTTTTTGTTGTTGTTGTTGTTTTCAGTTTGTCAGTAATCATTGAACTCCTGTGCTAGCTTCGTTTGTTTCCTTCTTCAATGTTCATTTTAAATTCATTGGTGATCCTGAGTGTAGGTGCCAGGAGTAACTTTTGACTGAGGTTTTACCTTTACGACTTGTTTCGTATTTCTTTTCTTTCTTTTCCCCTTCCTTTCCAGGATTTGCACTAATGCTTTGTACCCACATGATTCCACAGCTCCCAGTGGACATTTTTCTTTATTTTTCTACTTCTTTAAGACAGAAAATGAGGCACCAAGAGGGAGGGAGAATCAGAAAAAAAAAATAAAAGGAATACAGAACATTCCACCCAGAATAAAGCTTCACTACAAATTCACTGCTGCTAGAGGTCTTTTGGGGGGGGGGGTAGGACAAAGAGAAATTGAGAGATGACTGATAGAGTGGGGGAGAGAAAGCTAGACACCTTCAGACCTGCTTTACCCCTTATGAAGGGGCCTCCCCACTGCAGGTGGGGAGCCAGGGGCTGGAACCGGGATCCTTACACGGGTCCTTTCTCCTCATACTATGCGCACTTAACCCAGTGCACCACAACCCTCTCTAAAGTGACCCTCTCTAAAGTTTCACCGTTCAGTGGTGCTTTTTTTGTAGGATCAGGGGCTCGAACCCAGGTCCTCACACATGGTACAGCGTGAGCAATCTCTCTGGCCTATATTTACTATTTCTGATAAGAGGGATTAAGGAGTTATCTCCCTATACGGTAATTATGGCCATAAACATTATCATGATTTTTGTAAGTAAAATCCAAGTAGGTGAAAGGAAAGGAAAACATTATGGTGAAACTTGGAGTAGGTGGAGGTAAGGAAGACATGACCTTAACCTTGATCAGAATATGTTGCTTAAGACTCTGGGAAATCATGTGTACAGAAGATTCATATGTGAAGATTTTAAAAATTGACAAGAGAATACTTTGTTGTTCAAAGATTTATTTGTGTCTTTCTTAGAAGGTATGCTTTTTGAGATTTATTGCAAATAATTCTGTTAACTTTTTTTTCCCCTAGATTTTTTGACATGCCAGGTGGTTAAAGGCTGATACATAACAGGTTTATGGAAATGCCATAAATTATCTCATAGTAATAGAAGTATTCATGGTATCCATGACTAACATTGAAAAACGAGAAAGTTATAAATACCGGTAAAGCCTATCTGCAGTTGTTACTGATTATTTCTGGCATTAATGTGTAAAGAGCATGCTTTTTGTTTTGTTTTATTTTATTTTCTACTCATAGACTTTAGTTATAAAAAAATTCAGGAGGAGAGCTAGTGGAGAGTATAAAAACATTTTTTTAAAAAAAGGAAAGAAGAATATATATATATATATATATATATATATATATATATATATATATATATAAGCCCCAGTGGGCAGAGTATTTTAAATGTCTCCCAGGAAGTGGAAGAGTTTTTCTTGAAAATTTCACCATATGCTGACTATATACAGCACTTCAAGTTTATTTATTGTTAAAGCCTCATGTAAATCACGTCATTCTGAAAGTCATGGAAACTGCACATTTGTGCATTAAACTATGTAAACAACAAAAACTGGCCATCCATCCAGTTGTTGCTTCACTTATTTTGAATTATAGCGCAATTTTGTGGAGGGTGAAATGGGATTACACAATATAGTGATTTCCTGTTAACATCTATGATTTTGCTGATCAAGCAAGGTCTGTTGGTGTGAGAGCTTAAT